>NC_060183.1:79127760-79160260 GCF_021184085.1 Oncorhynchus gorbuscha | reverse complement strand
CCACAAGGTTGTGTTAGCCTGCTGAGATAAAGGCTAGGCATTAGCCTTCAGATCTTACCTAAGATTGCTCACTACCACATTACAATGGCAAACAATTGACCAGATACCACCCAGAGTCATACATAGGTTCAAAGTGTGTTTTAAATTATTACTTTGAGCATTTGCTTGAGCCAGCTTGGAGTGCCAGATGTGGGGAATATATATCTTCTGTATACCACCCCTACCTTTTCACAACACAACTGATTGGCTCAAACGTGTTAAGAAAACTTTTAACAAGGCACACCTGTTAATTTAAATGCATTCCAAGCTAGTTGAGAGAATGCCAAGAGTGTACAAAGCTGTCATCAAGGCAAAGGGTGGCTACTTTGAAGAATGTCAAATATAAAATATATTTGGATTTGTTGAACACTGTTTTGGTTACTACATGATTCCATATGTGTTATTTCATAGTTTTGATGTCTTCACTATTATTCTACAATGTAGAAAATAGTAAATATAAAGAAAAACCCTGGAATGAGTAGGTGTGTCCAAACTTTTAACTGGTACTGTATATAGTGTCACATACACCGGTGTCACACCCTAATCTGTTTCACCTTTCTTTGTGATTGTCTCCACCCCCCTCCAGGTGTCGCCCATCTTCCCCATTATCCCCTGTGTACTTATACCTGTGTGCTCTGTTTGTTTGTTGCCAGTTTGTCTTATTCGTCAAGCTTACCAGCGTTTGTCCTGTCAGCTCCTGTCTTTTCCCCTGCCCCTCTTTTCCTCGCCCTCCTGGTTTTGACCCTCGCCTGTCCCGTCTCTGTACCCGCCTGCCTGACCCTTGACCCTGAGCTTGCCCGCCGACCGGTACCCCCGCCCCTTCTCTGGATTATTGACCCCTGCCTAGCTTGACCTGTCTCTTGTCCCTTGGACTATTAAACCATTGTTTAAAATCTATACACTTACTGTAATCTATACACTTACTGTAAGTCGCTAAATGACTAAAATAAATGTAAAAAATGTGTTGGGTTCCTATGCAGTCAGACAGTTGGTGATGTCATGGAACTCCCCAATGATTAACTACGCTGGAAATATCTCTCTGCTGCAAATGGTTTTGGATTTGACCTCTTTCCCTTATACCAATAAACAGAAGTAATCACTGAGGGAGAAATTGTCATTGCAGAGAGATTTTTGATATCCTTTAAAACAAGCTTGATTAAACACTGATGGCCTATGCTGCGCTGCCAGGCTCATACTGTCACGTTCTGACCTTAGTTCCTTTATTATGTCTTTGTGTTAGTTTGGTCAGGGCGTGAGTCGGGGTGGGTAGTCTATGTTCTTTTGTCTATGTTGTATTTCTGTGTTTGGCCTGGTATGGTTCTCAATCAGAGGCAGCTGTTGATCGTTGTCTCTGATTGAGAAACATACTTAGGCAGCCTGTTTTCCCCATTTTGGTTGTGGGTGATTGTTTTCTGTTTTGTGCGTATTCCTTACAGAACTTCGTTTTTGCTCTTTGTTATTTTTGTCATTTCAGTGTTCAGTTTATTTTGTTTATTAAAATGAACACTTACCACGCTACACCTTGGTCCTCTTCTCCTTCACCAGACGAAAACCGTTACACATACCTGTCTCCACAAGGGGGATAAAGGGGTTTAGCGCCCTCAGTTCAAACTTGTGTCCCCTCGCTTTTAGTTTTATGTTCCTATATAAAAATAGCAAAAAAGTTCAAATGATTGAGTGTGATTGAGATTGGCGCAAAATTAAATATTTCATCTCTGCTGCACTGTGTCAGCACAATGGACAGTTTTTGATTTATAAGGGCGGGGACAAGTTTACGAGTCGGACCACTGGGGAGTACGCTGTGATGGAGGCCGAACTGTCTCCTTCCTGCTCTGCTGTTCCTATGGGGGGCACTCTGCAGGAGTGTATGCCCTATGATGGGGCGTGTGAGGTTTTCATCCTGATATTGACTTAACACTGAATTGATTATGACCGAGCTCTCTCCATGTGCTCTGACCCTATCCCTGGGCTTGGAGAGAAAATGACGGCACCGCAAAATGTTCCTGGGTGGGGCACGGAAGTTGTGTCACTGTTGGGGGGGGGGGGGTCTGCAAACAACCCCAGTGTTCACTGTGCATCGTTCTGGAGAGAATGCTCCCTTACCTGCTTCAACAAGGGAAGTTTGTGACCCTGCATCGCCAAAAGGATAGTGGACAGTGTTCAGGGCCTGAGGGCTATGGGCTCTCTCCAGTCAATTCGTGCACACTATTTCAGAGTCAGAGCCTGAGCATTCTTAGGTCTCTCCTCCACCCGTTACGGGGTCTGAGCTGCCAAAGCCTCCCACCATTATCTCTGACAAATTGAAAAGCCTAGTCATGGTCGACGACATTACCCGCAATATTAGACTTAAAAAGAATCATCCAGTGATCATACACTGTTTACCAGGGGGCAGGGATGCCAACGTTAAGGCTAATCTGAAGAGGGTGCTGGCTGAGGCTAAAACTGGTGAGTGTAGATGGTACAGGGATGTTGTTATCCACGTCGGCACCAACAATGTTAGGACGAAACAGTCAGAGGCCACCAAGAGCAACATAACTTCAGCGTGTCACTTAGTTTAAGTAATTGTCTCTGGCCCCCTCCCAGTTAGGGGGAGTGATGAGCTCTACATCAGATTCGCACAACTCATTCGCTGGTTGAAAACTGTACACTGCCCCTCCCAAAAGATAGAATTTGTAGATAGCTGGCCTTCTTTCTGTGACTCCCCCACAAACAGGACCAAGCCTTCTGAGGAGTAACGGACTCCATCCAAGCTGGAGAGGTGTTCTCATTGTATCTATGGACATAGACAGGGCTCTAACTGAACTAAAGACCTCAGTTTAAAACCTGACCGTGTTTTGATATACTTTCAAGTTATTATTTTGGGCTAGGGTTAGGGTTAAATTGCTGTGAGCGCTGCTGTCTGTCCCGGGATCCTGTCAGATTCCGCATAGGGGGAGAGACACGAAAGCTCAGCTAGCCTTGCTGGATCGGCGGTCTCAAATGGAGGCCGCTATTGACTTTCAATGTAGCAACTGCTTGCTTGCTTGCTTTTGCGGAGGACTACAAGAGCTCTTAGCAAGCAAGTAGAAAACCTACACAAGCTACTGGGGAACCCACGCCCGCATACGTTTTCATTTTCTTCCATGCCAGTTGCCAGATGCCGCTCTGGTCTGGTGTAAGTTTCGCCGCTGTGTCAACTCTCCACAGCCGACTGGCCGGTGCTCGGGCAGGGTTCCATCCCTGAAGGGGTCTCCCCTTTCCATGGAGAACGGAGCTGATCTCAACCCAACTAACCAGACTTCGAGGTACGTCACTCGCCATGGAAGTCGAAGAAAGTATCCTCTGGCGACGGGGGTTTCCATGGAGATGTTGAGCCCGGAACTGACACAGATCAGAAACAGCTTTGCCGTCCTGGATCCAGAGGTTCCAGAGCCTTCTTCATTGGGAGCTTCCCATTCAAGATCGGATCCTGAGGTACCCGTGTCTTCATCCTTGGTTCTGTCTCCCTCTCCTGTGGCTTCTACCTCGGATTCTGAGAGACCGGCCCATTCAACATCACCAGCTGTCATCGTAGGCAGCTCTATGGTGAGAAACATCTCGGTTCCCAAGGCAAAAGCCCTGTGCTACCCAGGAGCACGAGTACAGGACATAACAAGGCTGCTTCCGACTGTTCAACCACAGATGCCGGGAGCTGACACTGTCATTGTCCATGTGCGAATACTTCTGTTTACCCTACAGCTATTGTATGCAGTAATCATGAGCTTATGATCTAGAGTTACACTGTTAGCACTGAGGTGGTGTGCCCTAGTAGGAAGACCACTTTGTGCAGCTCACCCTGCACTATCAGATCCCATGTAAATAACATGAGTAAGTCTACTTCTGATAAGCTTCCCAGTAAAGCATTAAAAACAATCAAGCAACCCAGAAAAGTGCTAAAAATAGCCTGTATTAACATATGCAGCCTGAGAAACAAGGTCCATGAAGTCAATAACTTGCTAGTAACGGATGGCATTCATATTCTGACAATCTCTGAAACTCACTTAGATAATACCTTTGATGATACAGTGGTAGACATGGTTATAACATCTACTGAAAAGACAGAAATGCCAAAGGTGGAGGTGTTGTTTATATTCAGATCCACATTCCTGTAAAGTTTAGAGACGATCTAATGTTAAATACTGTTGAAGTAATATGGCTACAGGTTAATCTGCCTCACCTAAAGCCCATTCTGGTGGGAAGCTGCTGTAGACCACCAAGAGCTAACAGTCAGTATCTGGATAATATGTGTGAAATGCTTGATAATGTAATGTGACATCAACAGAAAAGTATATTTTCTGGGTGATTTAAATATTGACTGGCTATCATCGAGCTGCCCACTTCAAACTGTAACCAGTGCCTGCAACCTGGTTCAGGTTACCAGTCAACCTACCAGGGTAGTTACAAACAGCACAGGAATTAAATCATCAACATGTATTGATCTCATCTTTAGACATTTGTTTAAAAGCAGTATCTAAATCCATTGGATATAGTGATCACAATATAATAGCCATATCTAGGAAAACCAAAGTCCCAAAGTCTGGGTCTAATATAGTGTATAAGAGGTCATACAATAAGTTTTGTAGTGATTCATATGTTGATGATGTAAAGAATATTTGTTGGTCTGTGGTGTGTAATGAGGAGCAACCCGATGCTGCACTTGACACATTTATGAAATTGCTTATTCCAGTTACTAATAAGCAGCACCCATTAATAAAATGACTGTAAAAACTGTTGAATCCCCTTGGGTTGATGAGGAATTGAAAAAGTGTATGGTTGAGAGGGATGAGGCAAAAGGTATGGCAAATAAGACTGGCAGCCCAACTGATTGGCAAACGTACTGCTAATGAAGAAATAATGTGACTAAACTAAATCATAATAAACTATACTATGAAGCAAAGATAAATTAAATAAAGATTGATAGTAAAAACTTTGGGGCACCTTAAATGAAATTTTGGGGGAAAAAGCCAACTCGGCTCCTTCATTCATTGAATCACATTCATCACAAAGCCCATTGATATTTGCAAACTACTTTAATTACGTTTTCATTGGCAATATAAGCAAACTTAGGGATGACATGCCAGCAACAAACGTTGACTCTACACATCCAAGTATATCGGACCAAATTATGAAAGACAAGAACTGTACTTTTGAATTCCATAAAGTCAATGTAGAAGAGATGTAAACATTATTGTTGTCTATCAACAATGACAAGCCACCGGGGTCTGACAATCTGGATGGAAAATGACTGAGGATAATAGCAGATGATATTGACATTCCTATTTGACACATCTTCAGTTTAAGCCTACTAGAAAGTATGTGCTCTCAGAATAGTAAAGCCCCCTTTACTGGCTCAAATAACCAACCAATCAGCCTGTTACAAACTCTTATTAAACTTCTGGGGAAAAAATGGTGTTTGACCAGATCCAATGCTATTTCACAGTAAACAACTTGACAACAGACTTTCAGCACGCTTATAGGGAAGGACACACAACAAGCACAGCACTTACACAAATGACTAATGATTGGCTGAGATAAATTGATGATAAAATGATTGTGGGGGCTGACTTCAGTGCAGCCGTAAGAACGTACGTGTTATGGCTTTACACCCCCTGTTATAATGTGGATGAAGAGTTACTTGTCTAACAGAAAACAGAGGGTGTTCTTTAATGGACTCCTCTCCAACATAATCAAGGTAGAATCAGGATTTCCCCAGGGTAGATGTTTAGGCCTCTTGATTTTTTCCATTTTTACTTTGAGTAAAGGCAGAGTGACTATGTATGCGGATGACTCAACGCTATACACTTCAGCTACTACAGCGACTGAAATGACTGCAACACTCAACAAAGAGCTGCAGTTAGTTTCAGAATGGGTGGCAAGGAATAAGTTAGACCTAAATATTTCTAAAACTCAAAGCATTGTATTTGGGACAAAACATTCACTAAACCCTAAACCTCAATTAAATCTTGTAATGAATAATGTGGAAATTGAGTAAATTGAGATTACTAAACTGCTTGGAGTAACCCTAGATTGTAAACTGTCATGGTCAAAACATATTAATACAGTAGTAGCTAAGATAGTCCATAATAAAACGATGCTCTGCCTTCTTAACAACTCTATCAACAAGGCAGGTCCTACAGGCCCTAGTTTCTACCTTCTTAACAGCACTATCAACAAGGCAGGTCCTACAGGCCCTAGTTTCTACCTTCTTAACAACTCTATCAACAAGGCAGGTCCTACAGACCCTAGTTTCTACCTTCTTAACAACTCTATCAACAAGGCAGGTCCTACAGGCCCTAGTTTCTACCTTCTGAACAACTCTATCAACAAGGCAGGTCCTACCGGCACTAGTTTCTACCTTCTTAACAACTCTATCAACAAGGCAGGTCCTACAGGCCCTAGTTTCTACCTTCTGAACAACTCTATCAACAAGGCAGGTCCTACCGGCACTAGTTTCTACCTTCTTAACAACTCTATCAACAAGGCAGGTCCTACAGACCCTAGTTTCTACCTTATTAACAACTCTATCAACAAGGCAGGTCCTACAGGCCCTAGTTTCTACCTTCTGAACAACTCTATCAACAAGGCAGGTCCTACCGGCACTAGTTTCTACCTTCTTAACAACTCTATCAACAAGGCAGGTCCTACAGGCCCTAGTTTCTACCTTCTGAACAACTCTATCAACAAGGCAGGTCCTACCGGCACTAGTTTCTACCTTCTTAACAACTCTATCAACAAGGCAGGTCCTACAGACCCTAGTTTCTACCTTCTGAACAACTCTATCAACAAGGCAGGTCCTACAGGCCCTAGTTTCTACCTTCTTAACAACTCTATCAACAAGGCAGGTCCTACAGGCCCTAGTTTCTACCTTCTTAACAACTCTATCAACAAGGCAGGTCCTACAGGCCCTAGTTTCTACCTTCTTAACAACTCTATCAACAAGGCAGGTCCTACAGGCCCTAGTTTCTACCTTATTAACAACTCTATCAACAAGGCAGGTCCTACCGTCCCTAGTTTCTACCTTCTTAACAACTCTATCAACAAGGCAGGTCCTAAAGGCCCTAGTTTCTACCTTCTTAACAACTCTATCAACAAGGCAGGTCCTACAGACCCTAATTTTGTCGCACCTTGACTACTGTTCAGTCGTGTGGTCAGGTGCCACAAAAAAAGGACTTAGGAAAATTGCGATTGGCTCAGAAAAGGGCAGCACGTCTGGCCTTTGGATGTACACAGAGAGCTAATATGAATAATATGCATGTTAATCTCTCATGGCTCAAAGTGGAGGAGAGATTGACTTCATCACGACTTTTATTTATGAGAGGTATTGACATGTTGAATACTGGCACACAGCTCAGACACCCATGCATACCCCACAAGACATGCCACCAGTCCAGAACAGACTATGGGAGGCACACAGTACTACATATAGCCATGACAACATGGAACTCTATTCCACAGTACTACATAGAGCCATGACAACATGGAACTCTATTCCACAGTACTACATAGAGCCATGACTACATGGAACTCTATTCCACAGTACTACAGAGTCATGACTACATGGAACTCTATTCCACAGTACTACATAGAGCCATGACAACATGGAACTCTATTCCACAGTACTACATAGAGCCATGACAACATGGAACTCTATTCCACAGTACTACATAGAGCCATGACTACATGGAACTCTATTCCACAGTACTACATAGAGCCATGACAACATGGAACTCTATTCCACAGTACTACATAGAGCCATGACTACATGGAACTCTATTCCACAGTACTACATAGAGCCATGACTACATGGAACTCTATTCCACAGTACTACAGAGTCATGACTACATGGAACTCTATTCCACAGTACTACATAGAGCCATGACAACATGGAACTCTATTCCACAGTACTACATAGAGCCATGACAACATGGAACTCTATTCCACAGTACTACATAGAGCCATGACAACATGGAACTCTATTCCACAGTACTACATAGAGCCATGACTACATGGAACTCTATTCCACAGTACTACATAGAGCCATGACAACATGGAACTCTATTCCACATCAAATAACTGATTCAAGCAGTAAAATTAAAAAACAGATAAAAAACACCTTATGGAACAGCGGGGACTGTGAAGCAACACAAACATAGGGACAGACAGATGCATACACACACATACATACGGATTTAATACTGTGTCACCTAAAACCCTCACAAACCTTTACAGATGCACAATTGAGAGCATCCTGTCAGGCTGTATCCCCGTCTGGTACGGCAACTGCACCTCCCACAAACGCAAGGCTCTCCAGAGGGTAGTGCGGTCTGCACAACGCATCACCGTGGGCAAACTACCTGCCCTCTCATGACACCCACAGCACCCAATGTCACAGGGAGGCCAAAAAGATCATCAAGGACAACAACAACCCGAGCCACTGCCTGTTCACCCCGCTACCATCCAGAAGGCAAGGTCAGTACAGGTGCATCAAAGCTGGGACAGAGAGAGCTTCTATCAGCTTCTATCTCAAGGCCATCAGACTGTTAAACAGCCATCACTGACACAGAGAGGCTGCTGCCTACATACACAATCATTGGTGACTTTAATAAATGGATCACTAGTCACTTTAATAATGCCACTTTAATAATGTTTACATATCTTGCATTACTCATCTAATGTCACGCCCTGACCTGAGAGAGCCTCAGGTCAAACTACTAAAATAGGTACTTCCTGTGCTGGATCCTCCTATAATGAGCATAATAAATAGCTCCCTATTCTCTGGATCTGTACCAAACTCACTAAAAGTGGCAGTAATAAAGCCTCTCCTGAAAAAGCCTATGTTGGCCGATATCAAATCTCCCATTCCTCCCCATATTTTTTGAAAAAGCTGTTGCACAGCAACTCACTGCTTTCCTGAAGACAAACAATGTATACGAGACGCTCCAGTCTGTTTTTTCTTTAGACACCATCGTAGTACTGAGACTGCAATTGGGATGCTGGTAAATTACAGTTAGATGGCGTCAGAACAAGGCTCTCCATCTGTTCTTGTGCTCCTAGACCTTAGTGCCACCTTTTACACCATCAATCACCACATTCTTTTGGAGAGATTGGAACGCCTAATTGGTCTACACGGACAAGTTCTTGCCTGGTTTAGATCTTTCTGTCGGAAAGATATCAGTATGTCTCTGTGGGTGGTTTGTCCTCTGACAAATCAATTTTAAGTTTCTGTGTTCCTCAAGGTTCTATTTTAGGACCACTATTGTTTTCACTATATTTTCTACCTCTTGGTGATGTCATTCAAAAACACAATGTCAGCTTTCATTGCTATGCTGACGACACACAGCTGTACATTTCGACAAAACATGGTGAAGGAAGACCCAAAATTGCACACCCTGGAAGCCCTGTGTTTCAGACATAAGAAAGTTGAAGGCGACAAATGTTTTACTATTAAACTCAAACAAAACAAAGATACTAGTTTTAGGTCTCAAGAAACAAAGAGATCTGCTGTTTGATCTGACAATTAATCTTGATGGTTTTACAGTCGTCTCAAATAGGGACCTCTGTGTTACTCTGGACCCTGATCTCTCTTTTGACGAACCTATTAAGAATATTTCAAGGGCAGCTTTTTTCCATCTTTGTAACATTGCAAAAATTATGCAGAAAAACAAATCCATGCTTTTGTCACTTCTAGATTAGACTATTGCAATGCTATACTCTCCGACTACTTGGAAAACACTAAATAAACAGTTAGTACTAAATACGGCTACTACAAAGCATTTACATGGACTTGCCCCTACCTATCTCTCTGATTTGGTTCTGCCGTACATACCTACACATACGCTACGGTAACAAGATGCAGGCCTCCTTATTGTCCCTAGAATTTCTAAGAAAATAGCTGGAGGCAGGGCTTTCTCTTATAGAGCTACATTTTGATGGAATGGTCTGCCTATCCATGTTAGAGATGTAGACTCGTTCTCGACCTTTACCTCTTTACTGAAGAGTCATCTCTTCAGTAGTTCCAATGATTGAGTGTAGTCTGGCCCAGGGGTGCGAAGGTGAACGCCAAGGCACTGGAGTGACAAACCACCCTTGCTGTTTCTGCCTGGCCGGCTCCCCTCTCTCCACTGGGATTCTTTGCCTTTGACCCTATTACGGGGGCTGAGTCACTGACTTACTGGTGCTCTTTCATGCCGTCCCTTGGAGGGGTGCGTTATGTTGTGCAAGGCTTTTATCGCTATACTCAACTTCAGTGGGTTGAGTCACTGACGTGATCTTCCTGTCCGGTTTTGCGCCCCCTCGGGCTCGTGCGGTGGAGGAGATATTTGTGGGCTATACTCAGCCTTGTCTCAAGGTAGTAAGTTGGTGGTCTGTTGATATCCCTCTAGTGGTGTGGGGGCTGTGCTTTGGCTAAGTGGGTTGGGTTATATACTGCCTGGTTGGCCCTATCCGGGGGTATCGTCAGAGAGGGCCACAGTGTCCTCCAGTACCTATGCTGCAATAGACTATGTGCTATCTGTTGAAATTCTAACTATAATTCTCCCCTCTCGCTGTCTCTCTTTCTCTTGGAGACCTAAACCCTAGGACCATGCCTAAGGACTACCTGCCCTGATGACTCCTGGCTGTCCCCAGTCCACCTGGTCATGTTACTGATCCAGTGTCTGATGTTTTGCCCTGTGGCTATGGATCCCTGACCTGTTCGCCAGACGTGCTACCTGGTCGTGCTGCTGATCCAGTTTCTGATGTTTTTCTCATTGCTATGGGCAGGGGCGCCTAGTGGTTAGGGAGTTGGACTAGTAACCAGAAGGTTGCAAGTTCAAATCCCTGAGCTGACAAGGTACAAATCTGTCGTTCTGCCCCTGAACAGGCAGTTAACCCACTGTTCCTAGTCTGTCATTGAAAATAAGAAATAGTTCTTAACTGACTTGCCTAGTTAAATAAAGGTACAATTAAAATAAAATCCTGACCTGTTCACCAGACATGCTACCTTGTCCCAGACCTGTTGTTTTCACCCTTCTCTCTCTCTACCACACCTGCTGTTTCAACCTCTGAATGCCTGGCTATGAAAAGCCAACTGACATTTACTCCTGAGGTGCTGACCTGTTGCACCCTCTACAACCACCCTGATTATTATTTGACCCTGCTGGTCATCTGTGAACAGTCACACATCTTGAAGAACGATCTGGCCTTAATGGCCATGTAATCTTATAATCTCCACCCCTCACAGCCAGAAGAGGACTGGCCACCCCTCAGAACCTGATTCCTCTCTAGGTTTCTTCCTAGGTTTTTGCCTTTCTAGTGAGTTTTTCCTTGGCCACCGTGCTTCTACATCTGCATTGCTTGCTGTTTGGGGTTTTAAGCTGAGTTTCTGTTTAAGCATGCTGTGTTTTTAAATACATTAGATTTGATTGATTTCTATCACAGCATATTGGATGACTGTCATTCATATTCCATTCACCCAGCTTAATGTAACATCAATAGGTTTAGGCTTCTACATGATACTAGAATGTTCCCTGTACCCATCATGAGGTTGATACAACCTAGACTATGAGTGAAAGTTTACAACATAGGTGCACAGGTCGAGAGAAATTTGAGTAATCAAGGTCAAATGCATTTTTCGACACAAACACAGCTCACTTTCATAGCAGGCACATACAAACAGCATAATCCCTTTGATCCTTGTATAATTACTTCTCACATCTATGTGCTCTCCTTCTCTCACCTTTTCCCTTGTGACTTCAGTGCACAAACACATCAGCTGTCTGTGACCAGGTGAAAAAAGCTTTCCAAGTCAAACCTTTATATCATAACCGCTAACCGCTACACCCATCCTACATGGTTGTCACTATATTAACGTCGTAGTCAACATAGCTAATATAATTCACGTTAGTAAACTGACTACAATTATGCAGTACAGTGTACAGTCAGCAGCAAGCAGTTTAGCAGTTACAATGGTGGGTCCGGTGGCAATAAATAAATAAAACCAAAAGCTTACCTTGACTTGAAAGAGCTCCCATGTTGGATAGCTTTAGCCAACTCGCTAATATAGCATCCCTCTCTGTTGGATAGCTTTAGCCAACTCGCTAATATAGCATCCCTCTCTGTTGGATAGCTTTAGCCAACTCGCTAATATAGAATCCCTCTCTGTTGGATAGCTTTAGCCAACTCGCTAATATAGCATCCCTCTCTGTTGGATAGCTTTAGCCAACTCGCTAATATAGCATCCCTCTCTGTTTGAGCCAAGTGTTTGAGTAGGCTTAACTTGCTAGCTGCATTCACTAGCTAGGTTAAAGTGGGAAAAAAATACAACTAAATATAGCTATCTCAATCTCTCTCTCTCTTTGTCTTGCTTCTCCTTCATTTTTGAAGACATTTATTTGTTCAAAATTGTTCAACTATTGTCTTTCTCTCTCTTTGAGTCAACTACTCACCACATTTTATGCACTGCAGTGCTAGCTATCTGTAGAGTACACTTTCAATACTAAATTCATACTCTGATCAATTGATTGGGTGGACAACATGTCAGTTCATGCTGCAAGAGCTCTGATAGGTTGGAGGAGATCCTCTGAAAGTTGTCATAATTACCGTGTAAGTCTATGAAAGGGGGTGAAAACCATGAGCCTCCTAGGTTTTGTATTGACGTCGATGTACCCAGATATTCAGAGATGTTAATGGTCACATGTACAGGGTTGCAGGTGTGATTACAGAGTACAGTGAAAATCTCAGGCTCCGGACTCCAACATGCAGGACTAAGATAAATAAAACATAAAACTAAGTGAAATAAAACAATGAAAATGGTCATCAAAACAACAATAGAAATAGCACTATATAACATATATATACATATATATAACAACCTTAGCAGTGAGGAATAAATCAAAGTCCATTGGGGTGGAGGCAGAGTAAAGACTGTTGGGGGGGTGTGGGGAATGACCATAGTGGGAGCAGCATGACCAATTGGGGGGTGTGGGGACTAAGTGAATTTTTTATATATCGGAAGTTTACATACGTACATACACCTTAGCCAAATACATTTCAACTCAGTTTTTCACAATTCCTGACATTTAATCCTTGTAAGAAATCCCTGTCTTAGGTCAGTTAGGATCACCACTTTATTTTAAGAATGTGAAATGTCAGAATAATAGTAGAGAGAATGATTTATTTCAGCTTTTATTTCTTTCATCACATTCCCAGTGGGTCAGAAGTTTACATACACTCAATTAATATGTGATAGCGTTGCCTTTCAATTGTTTAACTTGGATCAAACGTTTTGGGTAGCCTTCCACAAGCTTCCCACAATAAGTTAGTTGAATTGTGGCCCATTCCTCCTGACAGAGCTGGTGTAACTGAGTCAGGTTTATATGACCTCCTTGCTCGCACATGCTTTTTCAGTTCTGCCCAGAAATTTTCTATAGGATTTAAGCTTTGTGATGGCCACTACAATACCTTGACTTTGTTGTCCATAAGCCATTTTGTCACAACTTTGCAAGTATGCTTGGGGTCATTATCCATTTGGAAGACCCATTTGCGACCAAACTTTAACTTCCTGACTGATGTTGCTTCAATATATCCACATAATTTTCTTTCCTCATGACACCATCTATTTTGTGAAGTCCCCCAGTCCCTCCTGCAGCAAAGCACCCCCACAACATGAAATCAAATCAAATCAAATCAAATGTATTTGTCACATACACATGGTTAGCAGATGTTAATGCGAGTGTAGCGAAATGCTTGTGCTTCTAGTTCCGACAATGCAGTAATAACCAACGAGTAATCTAACTAACAATTCCAAAACTACTACCTTATCCACACAAGTGTAAAGGGATAAGAATATGTACATAAAGATATATGAATGAGTGATGGTACAGAGCGGCATAGGCAAGATGTAGTAGATGGTATCGAGTACAGTATACACATATGAGATGAGTAATGTAGGGTATGTAAACAAAGTGGCATAGTTTAAAGTGGCTAGTGATACATGTATTACATAAAGATGCAGTAGATGATATAGAGTACAGTATATACGTATACATATGAGATGAATAATGTAGGGTATGTAAACATTATATTAAGTAGCATTGTTTAAAGTGGCTAGTGATATATTTTACATCAATTCCCATCAATTCCCATTATTAAAGTGGCTGGAGTTGAGTCAGTGTGTTGGCAGCAGCCACTCAATGTTAGTGGTGGCTGTTTAACAGTCTGATGGCCTTGAGATACAAGCTGTTTTTCAGTCTCTCGGTCCCAGCTTTGATGCACCTGTACTGACCTCGCCTTCTGGATGATAGCAGGGTGAACAGGCAGTGGCTCGGGTGGTTGTTGTCCTTGATGATCTTTATGGCCTTCCTGTGACGTCGGGTGGTGTAGGTGTCCTGGAGGGCAGGTAGTTTGCTGCCACCCCCATGCTTCACGGTTGGGATGGTGTTCTTCGGCTTGCAAGCCTCCCCATTTTTCCTCCAAACATAACGATGGTCATCATGGCCAAACAGTTCTATTTTTGTTTCATCAGACCAGAGGACATTTCTCCAAAAAGTAGTTGCAAACCGTAGTCTGGCTTTTTTATGGCGGTTTTGGAACAGTGGCTTCTTCCTTGCTGAGAGGCCTTTCAGGTTTTAACTATATAGGACTCGTTTTACTGTGGATATAGATACTTTTGTGCCTGTTTCCTCCAGCATCCTCACAAGGTCCTTTGCTGTTGTTTTGGGATTGATTTGCACTTTTCGCACCAAAGTATGTTTATCTCTAGGAGACAGAACGCATCTCCTTCCTGAGCAGTATGACAGCTGCGTGGTCCCATGGTGTTTATACTTGCATACTATTGTTTGTACAGATGAATGTGGTACCATCAGGCGTTTAGAAATTGCTCCCAATGATGAACCAGACCTTTTTTTCTGAGGTCTTGGCTGATTTCTTTTGATTTTCCGATGATGTCAAGCAACGAGGCACAGAGTTTGAAGGTCGGCCTTGAAATACATGCAACGGTACACCTTCAATTGACTCAAATTGTGTCAATTAGCCTATCAGAAGCTTCTAAAGCCATGACATAATTTTCTGGAATTATCCAAGCTGTTTGAAGGTACAGTCAACTTAGTGTATGTAAACTTCTGACCCACTAGAATTGTGATACAGTGAATTATAAGTGAAATAATCTGTCTGTAAACAATTGTTGGAAAGATTACTTGTGTCATGCACAAAGTAGATGTCCTAACCGACTTGCCAAAACTATAGTTTGTTAACAATAAATGTGTGGAGTGGTTGAAAAACGAGTTTTAATGACACTAACCTAAGTGTATGTAAACTTCTGACTTCAACTGTATATATATACATATTAACAACAGAGGACGGAAGCTAGCTGTCCTCCGGCTACACCATGGTTCTATCCTACAGAGTGCTGTTGAGGTTATTGTAGACCTTCATGTGTTTTAATCAACTATTTGGTGACGTGAATATATTTAGTATAGTTTTATCTAAAATGGATGACTTTTTAATGTTTCACTTTTCTTTTTTAAAATAAAATTCACTGAGGATGGTCCTCCCTTTCCTCCTCTGAGGAGCCTCCACTGGTTCATACACACGGGAAACTGTTGAGTGTGGAAAAACCCAGCAGGGTTGCAGTTCTTGACACAAACCGGTGCGCCTGGTACCTACTACCATGCCCCGTTAAAAGCCACTTAAATATTTAGACTTGCCCATTCACGGTCTGAATGACAAACATACACAAACCATGTCTCAATTGCCTCAAGAATTAAAAATCCTTCTTTATCCTGTCTTCTCCCCTTCATCTACACTGATTTAAGTGGATTTAATAAGTGACATCTCTCTTTAAGCATGGTCAAATGAATAATGATGCTGTGGATGTGTTAAACCACCCAGACACAAAGATACAGTCGTCATTCTGAACTGAGCTGTAGAACGGGAAGGAAACTGCTTTAGGAATGTCACCATGACGCTATTGGTGATTTTAAAACAGCTACAGGGTTGAACGGCTGTGATGGGAGAAAACTGAGGAGGGTTCCAGAACATTCTAGTGACTCTGCCTGAACGACAGAGTGAAAATAGAAATATAAATATACAGAATACAAATATTCCAAAACATGAATATGTATGCAACAATGCACTAAAGTGACACCGCAAAGAAATATCATTTTTCGCCTAAATGCAAAGCCTTATTTAATTTAATTGTTTTATTTTAATTTTACCTTTATTTAACCAGGCAAGTCAGTTAAGAACATAGTCTTATTTTCAATGACGGTCTGGGAACAGTGGGTTAACTGCCTGTTCAGGGGCAGAACGACAGATTTGTACCTTGTCAGCTCGGGGGTTTGAACTCACAACCTTCCGGTTACTAGTCCAACGCTCTAACCACTAGGCTACGCTGCCGTAGTGTACACTATAACATATGTTTGGGGCAAATCCAACACAACACATCACTGAGTAACCGCTCCTTATTTTCAAGCATGGCGGTGGCTGTGTCACGCTATGGGTATGTTTGACATTGGCAAAGACAAAGTGTGACAAATGTATGCACTCACTACTGTAAGTTGCTCTGAATAAGAGCGTCTGCCAAATGACTAAAATGTCAACGTAAACTGGGGAGTTTTTCAGTATAAAAATAAATTAGATGGAGCTAAGCACAAGTGAAATCCTAGAGGAAACCCTTCTTCAGGCTGCTTTACACCAGACACTGGGAGAAGGGTTCACCTTTCAGCAGGTCAATAACCTACAACACAAGGCCAAATCTACACTGGAGTTGAATACTTGTGGGTGCCTTTTGGTAAATAGCTTACATGTCATCATGGCCGTGTTCTGTTATGGATCATGATAGTGAGACTGTATCGACCCAGCAGGTGCATCTGTGAGTGCTATTGCACATCGCAGAGGGGCGAAACAGCCGGGCCACCTGCATGAAATGATTATTTCTCACATCTTTTGTGAAAGTTTGACGGTTCTGGTCACTGTCTGGTCGAAGACTGTGCGCTCCTCCACCCTGTGAACTTTAACCTTATCTTGAGGCAGCACATCTAGGCGTCTGGTAACTGCCTCTTGTTAGCGGCATTAGATCGTCCATTTGTTACCTTGTGTAAGCAGTAACCCTGTCACGTCTGACATTTTGTTGGAACCCCAGAGTGATCAAACTTCCCGTCCAATTAGTCTCTGAAATCGAAATCACCCGAGCGAAACCCAAACATGTTATGTGTATCTAGTGGGGAGTACTGACAGGTCACTGTGAATGAGATGATCACCCGGATACCAATAACAAACAATACGCTTTGACTATGAAGTACATATATACATATATGAACATGGGGTTGCTATGAACACTGTCTCAATGCTACTTGTCAACTTGACAGGTTCCTGACAGATTTACGAATGGGAATGAAAAAACACAATTGAACAGTCTCGAATAATGGCATAATGTACGCTCAATTTCATTCCAATCATAGGCCTATTCACATCTTCTTCTAAATGCTGGTCTCTTCTAAATGCTGGTCAAACCTACAGATTGGGCTTAGGTCATTACCGGCCACTGGTAGAAACCTACATATTGGACTTGGGTCATTACCACTTGATGCAAGTGGACAGGGAGGACCTTAAGTCTGAAACAATTCATGGTTCAACCGAGACCAGAGGTGCTTTAATGTGCTCTCACAGGAGTTCTGCCAAAATGGAGAAGTATATGGGGGGAAAATGGAATGATGAAAACTTTGAGGGGTCAGATGAACCTGGACTTAATGGCCAAAGAGCACGAGAGCAAAGGAGGCTATTCAGGGAAAGAGAGCAAATGGCGCAATTATGAATGCGAGGATATTAGATCATGGGTCCGCACCCTCCATTCAGGAAAAGCAACAGACTCTGATACAGTACTACACTGGTAAAACAAGCTGAGTTCACCACTGCTTAGGACAGACAGGAGAAAACACACGTGAACAAACACGCCACATGTTTATTCTCTTAGATATGTGCATAGGGCCGACTACTCTACAGTAGTGTACACTATAACATAGGGCCGACTACTCTACAGTAGTGTACACTATAACATAGGGCCGACTACTCTACAGTAGTGTACACTATAACATAGGGCCGACTACTCTACAGTAGTGTACACTACAACATAGGGCCGACTACTCTACAGTAGTGTACACTATAACATAGGGCCGACTACTCTACAGTAGTGTACACTATAACATAGGGCCGACTACTCTACAGTAGTGTACACTATAACATAGGGCCGACTACTCTACAGTAGTGTACACTATAACATAGGGCCGACTACTCTACAGTAGTGTACACTATAACATAGGGCCGACTACTCTACAGTAGTGTACACTATAACATAGGGCCGACTACTCTACAGTAGTGTACACTATAACATAGAGCCGACTACTCTACAGTAGTGTACACTATAACATAGGGCCGACTACTCTACAGTAGTGTACACTATAACATAGAGCCGACTACTCTACAGTAGTGTACACTATAACATAGGGCCGACTAATCTACAGTAGTGTACACTATAACATAGGGCCGACTACTCTACAGTAGTGTACACTATAACATAGGGCCGACTACTCTACAGTAGTGTACACTATAACATAGGGCCGACTACTCTACAGTAGTGTACACTATAACATAGGGCCGACTAATCTACAGTAGTGTACACTATAACATAGGGCCGACTACTCTACAGTAGTGTACACTATAACATAGGGCTTACTAGTCTACAGTAGTGTACACTATAACATAGGGCTTACTAGTCTACAGTAGTGTACACTATAACATAGAGCCGACTACTCTACAGTAGTGTACACTATAACATAGGGCCGACTAATCTACAGTAGTGTACACTATAACATAGGGCCGACTACTCTACAGTAGTGTACACTATAACATAGGGCCGACTACTCTACAGTAGTGTACACTATAACATAGGGCCGACTACTCTACAGTAGTGTACACTATAACATAGGGCCGACTAATCTACAGTAGTGTACACTATAACATAGGGCCGACTACTCTACAGTAGTGTACACTATAACATAGGGCTTACTAGTCTACAGTAGTGTACACTATAACATAGGGCTTACTAGTCTACAGTAGTGTACACTATAACATAGGGCTTACTAGTCTACAGTAGTGTACACTATAACATAGGGCTTACTAGTCTACAGTAGTGTACACTATAACATAGGGCTTACTAGTCTACAGTAGTGTACACTATAACATAGGGCTTACTAGTCTACAGTAGTGTACACTATAACATAGGGCTTACTAGTCTACAGTAGTGTACACTATAACATAGGGCTTACTAGTCTACAGTAGTGTACACTATAACATAGGGCTTACTAGTCTACAGTAGTGTACACTATAACATAGGGCTTACTAGTCTACAGTAGTGTACACTATAACATAGGGCTTACTAGTCTACAGTAGTGTACACTATAACATAGGGCTTACTAGTCTACAGTAGTGTACACTATAACATAGGGCTTACTAGTCTACAGTAGTGTACACTTCAACATAGGGCTTACTAGTCTACAGTAGTGTACACTACAACATAGGGCTTACTAGTCTACAGTAGTGTACACTATAACATAGGGCTTACTAGTCTACAGTAGTGTACACTATAACATAGGGCTTACTAGTCTACAGTAGTGTACACTATAACATAGGGCTTACTAGTCTACAGTAGTGTACACTTCAACATAGGGCTTACTAGTCTACAGTAGTGTACACTACAACATAGGGCTTACTAGTCTACAGTAGTGTACACTACAACATAGGGCTTACTAGTCTACAGTAGTGTACACTATAACATAGTGGGAAAAAAGTGGGAAACAGAATAACAACAGTAAACAACAACAGACCTGGAATAGAAAGGGACCGCTGAACTCAGGGGGCAGATAAACAGATGGCTCATTCAGGGCCGTGAGTGAAAACATTAATACCCCCCGACGGAGTGAAGAGGCCATGCTCCGCGGCATGGAGCGTGCTGGGTCCGGGGGAAAGACTTGTATTCACGCATGATATCATCTTTGAACAGCTCCTCTGTGACTCCGTTCTTCAGATTTCAGAGGGGGCCAAAGCATGCCCACAACTCTGGGGAAAGAAGCTCCGTTTAATGCTCTCCACTCAAAGGTCCTGGCTCTCTGAACACTCTAGCTGAGTATTTTCCCAGCCAAAGTCACTAGTGAATCCCATCATATCGTGTCTGGTGACCAGTTTTCCTATGTTACCCAATTTATAGTAGTGTAGTTACTGTAGCCTACTATAAAGACATTAGATAGATGGATATATCTGCAGTTAGATAGTTTTATATTATCTACCTCACTTGCTTTGGCAATGTTAAGACAGACAGACAGACAGACAGACAGACAGACAGACAGACAGACAGACAGACAGACAGACAGACAGACAGACAGACAGACAGACAGACAGACAGACAGACAGACAGACAGACAGACAGACAGATAGATAGATAGATAGATAGATAGATAGATAGATAGATAGATAGATAGATAGATAGATAGATAGATAGATAGATAGATAGATAGATAGATAGATAGATAGATAGATAGATCTCGTACAACACTGTGTACTACTCCCTTCTCAGAACAGCACAAACTGGCGCTAACCAGAATAGAAAGAGGAGTGGGAGGCCCCGGTGCACAACTGAGCAAGAGGAAAAGTACATTAGAGTTTCTAGTTTGAGAAACAGACATCTCACACGTACTCATTTGGCAGCTTCATTAAATAGTACCCGCAAACGCCAGTCTCAACATCAACAGTGAAGAGGCGACTGCGGGATGCTGGCCTTCTAGGCAGAGTTGCTAGGCAACTGCAGGATGCTGGCCTTCTAGGCAGAGTTGCTATGCAACCTCGGGATGCTGGCCTTCCAGTGTCTGTGTTCTTTTGCCCATCTTACAGTTTTTCTCAATTGCTAAAACACAATATCTGAAACATTGCTCCATTTCCTGAAAACATTAAACACAAAACCTCATCTTCAAGCACTATTTTACATAACATCTGACTCCTCTCGCAACATGAAACATTCGCCTCAAAACAGTTTTACCTGTGTTCAAAATCAAACACTGCTCTCAAATAATAAACAAAGTGATCAAAAGGATATACACTCTCAAGCAGTCAGTAAACAATACACCGAAAAATAGAAAACACATTGTTCAAAACATACAATTCTCAGGGAGAAGTACATTTTTTATCAAAACAAATATTAATATTTTTTGTTGTTCTTCTTCCTCCCCCTTGTACCCCTATGTTTACAGTACTGTACCCTGCATCTCACAAACTTGTCCTTTGTGTCTGTGATACTGTAATTCTTGTTCTTTGTTGATATGAACCTGCAACCAGTCAAAATCTATTGATTAGTCAGTACTGTTACAGTTTTTCCAACTGCTTACACACAAACCTCTCACTCAAAGTGCAAAACTACACACCAAATATCCAAAACCATAAGCTATTTCTCAGCCTTTGACTCAGTTGTCAATTGCATAAAACACTTTTTTCAAAACACTACACACAATTCTCTACCTAAAACGCAAAAATCTAACAGGAAGTGACTAGCTTTCCTTTTCCAAACACAACCAATCAAAATGCTACACTTATTCACCAGGTCACACACACACACTCCTCACATGTGCAAACACTAATAGCTTAACTGATCACTAATCAATCACTGATTTACTGTAGTATAGGCCTATAAATAGGTCAAAGGTCAGATGACCTGTTTTGAACAATGGATGCCAACAATGGACAGAGAGCAAGAGGAGTAGGAGGGAGAGGAAGAGGAAGAAGAGGACGAGGACAAAGAAGAAAAGGAAGGAGAGCCATCTGTGATGAGATTAGGGCAACGCTTGTTGATCATGTGATCAACCACGGTTTGACCATGAGAGAGGCACATCCTCCATCACAATGCCACACTGGGTCCGTACAACACCGGCCATATGCTCACTTTTCTGGATGCAATTTACACAATGCTTGTTCCTGATCCAGATCAGGAGCCTGCTAGATTTGTGGTTTTATGGGACAATGTTAGTTTTCACCGGGCTGTTCTGGTCCAAAACTGGTTTGCCACCCATCCACAATTTGTAGTTTTGTACCTACCCCCATATTCACCTTTTCTAAATCCCATAGAGGAATTATTCTCAGCATGGCGCTGGAATGTGTATGATGGCCAATCCTATGCCCGCATGCCGCTTCTCCAGGCAATGGAGGACGCATGTGGGGACATAGAGGTTGCCTCTGTCCAAGGTTGGATACGCCACGCTAGGAGATACTTCCCTCCATGTGGGGACATAGAGGTTGTCTCTGTCCAAGGTTGGATACGCCATGCTAGGAGATACTTCCCTCCATGTGGGGACATAGAGGTTGCATCTGTCCAAGGTTGGATACGCCATGCTAGGAGATACTTCCCTCCATGTGGGGACATAGAGGTTGCCTCTGTCCAAGGTTGGATACGCCACGCTAGGAGATACTTCCCTCCATGTGGGGACATAGAGGTTGTCTCTGTCCAAGGTTGGATACGCCATGCTAGGAGATACTTCCCTCCATGTGGGGACATAGAGGTTGCATCTGTCCAAGGTTGGATACGCCATGCTAGGAGATACTTCCCTCCATGTGGGGACATAGAGGTTGTCTCTGTCCAAGGTTGGATACGCCATGCTAGGAGATACTTCCCTCCATGTGGGGACATAGAGGTTGCCTCTGTCCAAGGTTGGATACGCCATGCTAGGAGATACTTCCCTCCATGTGGAGACATAGAGGTTGTCTCTGTCCATGGTTGGATACGCCATGCTAGGAGATACTTCCCTCCATGTGGGGACATTGAGGTTGCCTCTGTCCAAGGTTGGATACGCCATGCTAGGACATACTTCCCTCCATGTGGGGACATTGAGGTTGCCTCTGTCCAAGGTTGGATACGCCATGCTAGGACATACTTCCCTCCATGTGGGGACATAGAGGTTGCCTCTGTCCAAGGTTGGATACGCCATGCTAGGAGATACTTCCCTCCATGTGGGGACATTGAGGTTGCCTCTGTCCAAGGTTGGATACGCCATGCTAGGAGATACGTTTTCTCTTGCCATACATCGAGGGAAGTATCTTGTGATGTGGACAAAGTATTGTGGCCAGACCCAGGCCGGAGAAGAGATGAAGCGTAGCTTAGCACTGGTGACTGCCCCCCCCCCCTACCAATTCCTGGACTGCCTCCCGGGACCCCACACACACAACTGTGTTCTTTACTGTATTCTAAAGAAAATACTTTTGGTTTACATATGGTTTTGCTGTTGGTTTATGGTTTTGTTGTATGCTACTGTATACAACAGTAATGTTTGGATTAATAAATATGTTCTGTTTCTACATTGCATTGGTGTTTACAGTGTACTTGTTACCCCTCTCAGCAGATTACTTTCACTGTAGAACATTGTATTGAAATGTAGATATAAGCCTTTGAAAGACTAAAGAGCTTTAGATTTAGAACAACAGTGTTTACATGGTATATCCAAAATGTACTATTATGAAAGCAGTGTTTGTCATTTGATGCAAATGCTTCATTCTGACATGTGTTTATGTGATTTTGAATGCAGTGTTACATTTTCAAGGAGATGTGAGGCATTTTGCATTTTGTGTGTGCAGTTTTGGGAATTGTGTGTAGAGATTTGAAAAAAAGGAGACAGTTTTGAAAAAGTGTGTGAGCAGTTGGAAAAAACTGTAATAAATGGAAAGCACAATGTTCAGAGCTATACAAATTGTACAGTATACAGCCTACAATGCACTGTACTACAGTATACAATACTAAAAGGGACAAAAATTAAAGGAGTAAACATGTGATCAATGTTGCTCGAATTTCATCAGATATTTCCACTATTTGTCTTCCTCTTCCTCTTCGTCCTCCTCTTCCTCTTTCTTGCCCTCCTCCTCTTCCTCCTCTTCGCCCACCTCGCATACGCACTCGTCCTCGTCCTCTCACATTGCTCTCTGAACTGGCTTATATTGGTTGTGTCGCATCATTTGAAACAGGTTCAATCCATTTTGAGTGGTTGTGTTCAATCAATGAATCAATTTGTTTTCTATTTGTATTTCATTGTTGCCACTTGTGTTTACCAGTAATGATGACATGTGCATTAGAGTGCAGAATGTGTTTTGAGAATGAGAATGTGTTTAGAGAATGAGAATGTGTTTAGAGAATGAGAATGTGTTTAGAGAATGAGAATGTGTTTAGAGAATGAGAATGTGTTTAGAGAATGAGAATGTGTTTAGAGAATGAGAATGTGTTTAGAGAATGAGAATGTGTTTAGAGAATGAGAATGTGTTTTGAGAATGAGAATGTGTTTAGAGAATGAGAATGTGTTTAGAGAATGAGAAAGTGTTTAGAGAATGAGAATGTGTTTAGAGTTTTGCTGAAAAGTCTAAGTGAGATCTGCAAATGGTGTTTTACCATGTGAAATGGTTTAAGGTATTGACAACAGACTGCATACTAAGCTAAATGAGTCCAGGCAACTGAGAACTTTTTTCAGCTAATGGGTTTTAGTGTTTTAGCAATTGAGAAAAACTGTAATCTTTTCTTATTATTGGTCAGTCTGAGATATGACTTTTTTTTGCAACTCTGCCTAGAAGGCCAGCATCCCGGAGTAATTGAAAGAAAGATAGATAGATAGATAGATAGATAGATAGATAGATAGATAGATAGATAGATAGATAGATAGATAGATAGATAGATAGATAGATAGATAGATAGATAGATAGATATGTAAATAGATAGATAGATAGATAGATAGATAGATAGATAGATAGATAGATAGATAGATAGATAGATAGATAGATAGATCTCGTACAACACTGTGTACTACTCCCTTCTCAGAACAGCACAAACTGGCGCTAACCAGAATAGAAAGAGGAGTGGGAGGCCCCGGTGCACAACTGAGCAAGAGGAAAAGTACATTAGAGTTTCTAGTTTGAGAAACAGACATCTCACACGTCCTCATTTGGCAGCTTCATTAAATAGTACCCGCAAACGCCAGTCTCAACATCAACAGTGAAGAGGCGACTGCGGGATGCTGGCCTTCTAGGCAGAGTTGCTAGGCAACTGCAGGATGCTGGCCTTCTAGGCAGAGTTGCTATGCAAGATAGATAGATAGATTTATAAACAGTTAGATAGAGAGATCGAGAGACAGATAGATTTAAGATATCTCATTTAAAGATGTAGCAGCCAGCTGACAAAACAACAACCACACAAAAACTATAAGATGAAAGAGAAGAACAAGAACAAGGAATATGATGATCTAAAGATTTTTTTAAACGTACGGAAATACCCTAAACAATGAAATAAAACATCTGGACTTGTCCAGGTCTGCCCAGAGGAGAACACTTGAACAGGTAGGAAACAACACATACATCAACAATAGTCTAACAAAACTTCAACTGGCTCAGATAATGTTCCCATCAAATATGAATTCGGTATCGAATACAGATGTTAAAATGATTAAACTATTTAAGCTGCAACACGGAAATCAATGCGGAATTTGGCGGGAGATTTGAGAGCGGGTGATGTGATGTGACATGCTGTGATTAGACGTGATGTGACGTGCTTTGATGTGATGTGATGTGCTGTGAGGTTATGTGCTGTGATGTGATGTGATGTGCTGTGAGGTTATGTGCTGTGATGTGACATGCTGTGATTAGACGTGATGTGACGTGCTTTGATGTGATGTGATGTGCTGTGAGGTTATGTGCTGTGATGTGATGTGATGTGCTGTGAGGTTATGTGCTGTGATGTGACATGCTGTGATTAGACGTGATGTGATGTGCTGTGATCTGATGTAATGTGCTGTGATGTGATGTGATGTGACATGCTGTGATTAGACGTGATGTGACGTGCTTTGATGTGCTGTGATGTGACGTGCTGGGATACGATCTGATCTGGTGTGATGTGATCTGATGTGCTGTGATGTGACCTGATGTGCCGTGATGTGATGTGATGTGCTGTGATGTGATGTGCTGTGATGTGACGTGCTGTGATGTGACGTGCTGGGATACGATCTGATCTGGTGTGATGTGATCTGATGTGCTGTGATGTGACCTGATGTGCTGTGCTGTGATGTGATGTGCTGTGATGTGATCTGATGTGCTGTGATGTGCTGTGATGTGATGTGATCTGATGTGATGTGCTGTGATGTGATGTGCTGTGATGTGATCTGATGTGATGTGATGTGCTGTGATGTGCTGTGCTGTGGTGTGATCTGATGTGATCTGATGTGCCGTGTTGTGATCTGATCTGATCTGATGTGATCCTCAACAATGTATAGGCTAGGTCTACAGCTCCATGACAGTTACCATTATGAACCAGTAACCTAGGTCTTTTCACTATTAAAGGCCACTATTAACCAACACCAGCTAGGAACAACACAAAATAAGGAATTATATGGTGGGGGGGGGGGGGGGGTTGGAGGGAGGTGGGATTCATTAGGCTACTATGGAAGACTTGAGGAGATTACAAGCTTCCGACTTTTGTTTTCACTTCACTGTTGAATTAGAGTGTCAGAACCCGATATAATTTTCTTTTATATCACATGTACAGTATTCCACCTTGAGATGTTATTGCGATCAGCTCCCTTATGAAAATGTCTGAGATATTGTAACACGGAGAGCCCCATCTATAACCACTGTCAGAAGAACCAACCACGCTGTAACGGCATTCAACGGGTAGAGTGACTTTGCCAAAGCCAGTCAGTGGTCTTTCCCAGTTGGGAGACATTCGGCAGCATCAAAAGGCCTCTTGTAAATGACTTTACCAGATTGGGGCCCCGCGAGTCTTAGTGCCGGTGTGCTTTCAATGGCTTTTTCCAAAACATCCCGCAGACTTTCACAGATGGCCCCTGGGCCTTTGAAGGTACCCATGGTATGACCCAGTTTCGGTAGCTAAAACACCATCACACAATGCATAGAGAGGAACCTTGTCTCTAATGTATTGGATTGGATGTACTTGGTGGGGGGGGGGGTGGCTGGAGACGGTTCACAGTTCCCTGCACCTGACACAGTTTAGTTTATGGCAGATCCCTGCATCTCGTCTCGTATGGGATCATTAAGGGTAAGCACTGATCAGCAGGGTTTCTGTGGTGTCCATCCAGAGACAGACTGATGCTGTCTGATGTCCTCTGTTGGACTGGACAGACTATACTGGACTGGACTAGACTGGACTGGACTGGACTGGACTAGACTGGACTATACTATACTATACTGGACTGGACTGGACAGACTATACTGTTCTAGACTGGACTGGACTGGACTAGACTGGGCTGGACAGACTATACTATACTGGACTAGACTGGACAGACTATACTGGACTAGACAGGACTAGACTAGACTGGACTAGACTGGACTAGACTGGACTGGACTAGACTGGGCTGGACAGACTATACTGGACTAGACTGAACTAGACTGTACTGGACTATACTAGACTGGACTGGACGAGACTATACTGGACTAGACTGGACAAGACTATACTGGACTAGACTATACTATACTGGACTAGACTGAACTAGACTATACTGGACTACACTATACTATACTGGACTGGACTGGACAGACTATACTAGACTAGACTGGGCTGGACTATATTGGACTAGACTATACTATACTGGACTAGACTAGACTATACTGGACAGACTATACTATACTGGCCTGGACTGGACAGACTATACTGGACTAGACTGGGCTGGACTATACTGGACTAGACTAGACTATACTATACTGGACTGGACTGGACTGGACTATACTATACTATACTATACTATACTATACTATACTATACTATACTGGACTGGACTATACTATACTGGACTAGACTGGACTGGACTATACTATACTAGACTGGACTATACTAGACTATACTAGACTAGACTAGACTGGACTATACTGGACTGGACTGGACTATACTAGACTATACTATACGATACTATAGTGGACTGGACTGGACTATACTATACTATACTATACTATACTATACTATACTATACTATACTGGACTGGACTGGACTGGACTATACTGGACTGCACTGGACTGGACTATACTATCCTATACTGGACTGGACAGGACTGGACTATACTGGACTGGACTGGACTATACTATACTATACTATACAAGACTGGACTATACTGGACTATACTGGACTCTACTGGACTAGACTATACTGGACTGGACAGACTATACTGGACTGGACTATACTATACTGGACTGGACTATACTATACTGGACTATACTGGACTCTACTGGACTAGACTATACTGGACTGGACAGACTATACTGGACTGGACTATACTATACTGGACTGGACTATACTATACTGGACTAGACTATACTATACTGGACTAGACAGGACTAGACTGGACTAGACTATACTGGACTGGACAGACTATACTGGACTGGATTATACTATACTGGACTATACTATACTATACTATACTATACTATGCCATACTTGACTATACTATACTGGACTGGACTGGACTATACTATACTATACTATACTATACTATACTATACTATACTATACTATACTGGACTGGACTGGACTATACTATACTGGACTGGACTGGACTGGACTATACTATACTGGACTGGACTGGACTGGACTATACTATACTATACTATACTATACTATACTGGACTAGACTGGACTATACTATACTATACAAGACTGGACTATACTAGACTAGACTAGACTGGGTATACTGGACTGGACTATACTAGACAAGACTAGACTAGACTAGACGAGACTATACTATACTATACTGGACTGGACTATACTATACTATACTATACTATACTGGACTGGACTGGACTGGACTGGACTATACTATACTATGCTATACTGTACTATACTATACTATACTATACTATACTGGACTAGACTGGACTATACAAGACTGGACTATACTAGACTAGACTAGACTGGACTATACTGGACTGGACTATACTAGACAATACTAGACTAGACTAGACGAGACTAGACTAGACTAGATTATACTGAACTGGACAGACTATACTAGACTAGACTGGACTATACTGGACGATACTATACTATACTATACTGGACTGGACTGGACTGGACTGGACTAGACTGGACTGGAATATACTATACTATACTATACTGGACTGGACTAGACTATACTATAATGGACTGGACTGGACTATACTATACTACACAAGACTGAACTATACTAGACTAGACTAGACTAGACTGGACTATACTGGACTGGACTATACTAGACAAGACTAGACTATACTATACTGGACTGGACTGGACTATACTAGACTAGACTAGACTAGACTAGACTAGACGAGACTAGACTAGACTATACTGGACAGACTATACTAGACTAGACTGGACTATACTGGACTATACTATACTATACTGGACTGGACTATACTGGAATTGACTGGACAATACTATACTCTACTAGACTCGACTAGGCTATACTGGACTGGACTATACTATACTGGACTAGACTATACTATACTATACTGGACTAGACTGGATTAGACTATACTGGACTGGACAGACTATACTGGACTGGACTATACTATACTGGACTAGACTATACTATACTATACTGAACTAGACTAGACTATACTATACTGGACTGGACTGGACTATACTATACTGGACTAGACTGGACTGGACTATACTATACTATACTATACAAGACTGGACTATACTAGACTAGACTAGACTGGACTATACTGGACTGGACTATACTAGACAAGACTAGACTATACTATACTATAGTGGACTGGACTATACTATACTATACTATACTATACTATACTATACTATACTATACTATACTATACTATACTATACTATACTGGACTGGACTATACTATACTATACTGGACTGGACTATACTGGACTATACTGGACTAGACTGGACTGGACTGGACTATACTATACTATACTGGACTGGACTGGACTGGACTATACTATACTACACTGGACTAGACTGGACTATACTATACAAGACTGGACTATACTAGACTAGACTGGACTATACTGGACTGGACTATACTAGACAAGACTAGACTAGACAAGACTAGACTAGACTATATACTGGACTGGACAGACTATACTAGACTGGACTATACTGGACTATACTATACTATACTGGATTGGACTATACCATACTATACTGGACTGGACTGGACTATACTATACCGGACTGGACTATACTATACTATACAAGACTGGACTATACTAGACTATGCTAGACTGGACTATACTGGACTGGACTATACTAGACAAGACTATACTATACTATACTATACTATACTGGACTGGACTGGACTGGACTGGACTGGACTATACTAGACTAGACTAGACGAGACTAGACTAGACTATACTGGACAGACTATACTAGACTAGACTGGACTATACTGGACTATACTATACTATACTGGACTATCCTGGAATGGACTGGACTATATTATACTCTACTAGACTCGACTAGGCTATACTGGATTAGAGTAGGCTATACTGGACTGGACTGGACTATACTGAACTGGACTGGATTATACTATACTATACTAGACTGGACTAGGCTATACTGGACTGGACTTCACTAGACTGGATTGAACTGTACTGGACTAGATTATACTGGACTGGACTATACTGGACTATACTGGACTGGACTATACTATACTATATTATACTGGACTGGACTACACTGGACTGGAATAGACTGGGCTATACTGGACTGAAATGGACGGGATTAGACTGAACTGGAATAGACTGGACTGTACTGGACTAGTCTATACTGGAATAGACTGGAATAGACTGGACTATACTGGACTAGACTATACTGGACTAGACTATACTATACTATACTGAACTAGACTAGACTAGACTATACTATACTGGACTATACTATACTGGACTAGACTGGACTGGACTATACTATACTATACAAGACTGGACTATACTAGACTAGACTAGACTGGACTATACTGGACTGGACTATACTAGACAAGACTTGACTATACTATACTATAGTGGACTGGACTATACTATACTATACTATACTATACTATACTGGACTGGACTGGACTGGACTATACTATACTGGACTGGACTATACTGGACTATACTGGACTAGACTGGACTGGACTGGACTGGACTGGACTATACTATACTGGACTGGACTGGACTGGACTATACTATACTATACTACACTGGACTAGACTGGACTATACTATACAAGACTGGACTATACTAGACTAGACTAGACTGGACTATACTGGACTGGACTATACTAGACAAGACTAGACTAGACAAGACTAGACTAGACTATACTGGACTGGACAGACTATACTAGACTGGACTATACTGGACTATACTATACTATACCGGATTGGACTATACCATACTATACTGGACTGGACTGGACTGGACTATACTATACCGGACTGGACTATACTATACTATACAAGACTGGACTATACTAGACTATGCTAGACTGGACTATACTGGACTGGACTATACTAGACAAGACTATACTATACTATACTATACTATACTGGACTGGACTGGACTGGACTGGACTGGACTGGACTGGACTGGACTGGACTGGACTGGACTAGACTAGACTAGACTAGACTAGACTAGACGAGACTAGACTAGACTATACTGGACAGACTATACTAGACTAGACTGGACTATACTGGACTATACTATACTATACTATACTGGACTGGACTATCCTGGAATGGACTGGACTATACTATACTCTACTAGACTCGACTAGGCTATACTGGACTAGAGTAGGCTATACTGGACTGGACTGGACTATACTGAACTGGACTGGATTATACTATACTATACTATACTAGACTGGACTAGGCTATACTGGACTGGACTTCACTAGACTGGATTGAACTGTACTGGACTAGATTATACTGGACTGGACTATACTGGACTATACTGGACTGGACTATACTATACTATATTATACTGGACTGGACTACACTGGACTGGAATAGACTGGGCTATACTGGACTGAAATGGACGGGATTAGACTGAACTGGAATAGACTGGACTGTACTGGACTAGTCTATACTGGAATAGACTGGAATAGACTGGACTATACTGGACTAGACTATACTGGAATAGACTGGACTGTACTGGACTAGTCTATACTGGAATAGACTGGAATAGACTGGACTGTACTGGACTAGTCTATACTGGAATAGACTGGACTATACTGGACTAGACTATACTGGAATAGACTGGACTGGACTAGACTGTACTGGAATAGACTGGACTTGAATAGAATGGAGTAGACTGAACTGTACTGGACTAGTCTAAACTGGAATAGACTGGAATAGACTGGACTATACTGGACTAGACTATACTGGAATAGACTGGACTGTACTGGACTAGTC
>NC_060183.1:79010260-79125260 GCF_021184085.1 Oncorhynchus gorbuscha | reverse complement strand
TTAACCCGATCCCCCAGTGGTTTGGTTTGATAGGTCGCCTGGCAGTTAGAAATCTAAAATACTTGGGCGGAACGAGCAACAACTAGTTGTAAATGTCAACATGAATAATGCTAAAGAATGAAAATAAATTCGCGAGGGATGCGTTTGTGTCGAGCATAACAATCTTTTATAAGGGAATTGCTATGGTCATCTCCCAGAGTGGGCAGCTAGGAAGGTTGTTTTTATCTTGATGAAATATAGTGTGACTGTTGTGGCCCCACAAGAGATATACATTTACTGTAGGCTGAGATACTGTAAAATGCATATTAGAAAAACTAATCTTTATCTCTTGGTGGTCCTATTCAGACTTAGTTGGCGGTACATTTTCTTCGACTGGCGGAAGATCTCTCAGTTTCTTCAATTTATGCAATGCTTCATTCATAGTTACGAGGCAGCAACAGATACTTAAAAGGGTTCTACCTGGAACCAAAAAGGGTTCTCCTTCCCCTGTAACTATTCCCGAGGTTGTTACTGTAAATGGGATATGTTCTCAGTCAACTTACCTGGTAAAATAAGGTTAAAATAAAAATTAAAAATATCCAAATAACCATTTTTTTTCTACGAGTGAAACTATCCCTGACAATGTCTGTGTTGTCTCTGGGGTAATAAAAAACAAACACATTCGCAAATACATCCTCCAAGCCTTACACGAATGTCTGCTGTAATCTCTCACTCCTTTCCAGCCATCATCAGAACACCACCACCACGCACGTCTCTCCCACCTAATGTAACACGCTCCTATGGACCTGGCTGCTATTATTCAATACACTGTATCATCCACAAAGCTTGGCTCATTTGTCCTACAAGTCTTTTTAGATTACATTGCTGTTCTCTCCCACCCATCCCCTCTTCGGAAAAAAAATAGAAAAAAAGACCAAAAAAAATAGAAAAAGTCTTGGCCTATTTGATTTATTTCTCTCTGTTTAAGGCATCACATTAGCTACCTCATAGGCCTGTCAGCTGTCCCAGTGCAGTGTCTAATGGAAAAGCTCTCCTCTGCGCCAGGGGCAAGTGTGGCTTGGCCAGGTCTGTGATCAGCGTAGATAAAGGAACTCTTAATGTGTTTTAAGGCCCTCTATTGGGGCTGAATCCCAGATGGAATCCTATTCCCTTTATAGGGTGACATTTTCTTATTCCCTAAAGTAGTGTACTGTAAAGGGAATTGGGTGCCGTTGTAAGATGAATATCATGAATATCATTGGTCAATTGCACCCAAGGTCCAATCCAAATGTGACTTCCGCTTTTGGAGAGGGACAGAGGGCTGCCACACTGGGGAGCTGTTGTTGTGGGGAGTTAAGTGCCTTGCCTCAAGGCACTTGATGTAATGGCATCTAGGATTTGAGGCAATGGCATCTAGGATTTGAGGCAATGGCATTTAGGATTTGAGGCAATGGCATCTAGGATTTGATACCAACAACCCTCCGGGTTGCTATCTCACTGCCCGCAATATTTTTTAAATCCTGTCGGACCCAGGATTCAAACTGGTAACTCTCCGGTTAATGGCTCACCTCTCTAACTGCTAGGCTACCTTTGGGATGCAACGTGGAGCTCGGGGCGAGGCAGGTGGGAGAACTTTGTTTAACTTTCACTATGGAGATCAAAATAGCAAAAAGGAATGGGTCCGTTTCGGGGGGTGGGGGTCGAACCCTATATTACATTTGGGACTTGAATGGATCAGAAAAGGGCTCTAATTTGTCTGTTTGTTTTTCTCTCCCAGTGACCTTACTAAGACTTTCTCCTCTCCATTAGTGGTGTAATAGAGGAGATTTGGCTCAGTGGGTTGAGGGGAGAAGGACAATTTGAAGCCTGAATACGAGAAACATGAACAAGCTAGCCCTCGATTTGTAGCCATTCTATGAGAGAAAGCTTTTGTCCTTGAAAAACATTCTGTTGCTACAATCTGCATCACATCATGTTTCACCGATAGACGAAATCTTGCTTTATCATTTCATACACTATATGGCACCTTGGAGACTACTCTGATGTCTCTCTCTGATTCATTGTAAATGTCATTGTTGTATTCAATTGAATTGTATTCTGTGACTATTTTAGTCACAGCTTTCCACCCTAGATATTAAAGAAATGTGAACTGGTTCCAGCCATTGATGGATATTCACATGCGCATTTCCATAAAACAATGTCCATTCTCTTAATAAATTCTCATAATTTTGATTAACGTACATTGTATACAGGACTGACACCGCGCTTTGTTTCATTGCACTTTATCATGAGGACAGGCTTGAATCCAAAACACAATAAGCTCTATATCCATTGGAAATCATAAACAACATCCAAAATGGCACCCTATTTCTTATATGGTGCACTACTTTTGACCAGAGCTCTATAGACCCTGGTCAAAAAGTAGTGCACTAAATAGGTAATAGGGTGCCATTTGGGACATAATCATAGCTTCCAAATAGCATTAACGTACTGTAGTCCTTGCTGGCCCGCTGCTCCTCGATGACTGAGCTATTTGTATAGCCACAGTTCAAAGTTGTTATGATCTCAGCATCTAAAACTGGGTGTGGAATCAGGACTCTAACTGTTGTACTAACAGTTTCTCAAAATGGAAGTCAATCCTGATTAATCCAGTACAACTCCAAAGCTTGATGGATTACAGAAATAACATGTTTTAATAAGAAGGATTTGCACTGTAATGAACTCTTTAATTCAAACATAATGTCTTTCATCAGTCAGATGTTGGACAACAGTGTATCATCTCTGTATTCAGAATCCTTGGTTGCTCCGCAGCCATTACACAGTGTAAATGAATACTGCACAGTTTGCTCAGAACAATGCTATTATGTAAACCATGTAGATCATAACACATGATATAATGGTATTCTCTCACAGGGATATTCATGACCTGCAGCTTCGTTGTTGCACTAGGAATATCATCAACGGGGATACACAACACAAGACTGCAAGAAACACATCATATTTGTAAAGTTAAAGAATATCCGTGAGTCAAAGTAATTTCACATGAGTTAAAACTAGTGCATAATAACCAGAGAATAACTTCATTTCTAGATTATAAACATGAAACAAATCCACTAATTTGTGCAACACTCTTCATGGAATTAACTACTGAGTCCTGTAATGGAGTCATGTTCTGGAGTTCTGTAATAGAGTCATGTCCTGGACTGTAATGGAGTCATGTCCTGGAATCCTGTAATGGAGTCATGTTCTGGAGTTCTGTAATGGAGTCATGTTGGACTGTAATGGAGTTCCTGGAATCCTGTAATGGAGTCATGTTCTGGAGTTCTGTAATGGAGTCATGTTCTGGAGTTCTGTAATGGAGTCATTTCCTGGAGTTCTGTAATGGAGTCATGTTCTGGAGTTCTGTAATGGAGTCATGTCCTGGACTGTAATGGAGTCATGTCCTGGACTGTAATGGAGTCATGTCCTGGAATCCTGTAATGGAGTCATGTTCTGGAGTTCTGTAATGGAGTCATGTTCTGGAGTTCTGTAATGGAGTTATGTTCTGGAGTTCTGTAATGGAGTCATGTTCTGGAGTTCTGTAATGGAGTCATGTCTTGGAGTTCTGTAATGGAGTCATTTTCTGGATTTCTGTAATGGAGTCATGTTCTGGAGTCCTGTAATGGAGTCATTTTCTGGAGTTCTGTAATGGAGTCATGTTCTGGAGTCCTGTAATGGAGTCTTGTTCTGGAGTCCTGTAATGGAGTCATGTTCTGGAATTCTGTAATAGAATCATGTTCTGGAGTTCTGTAATGGAGTCATGTCCTGGAGTTCTGTAATGGAGTCATTTTCTGGAGTTCTGTAAGAGTCATAGAGTCATGTTCTGGAGTTCTGTAATGGAGTCATGTCCTGGAGTTCTGTAATGGAGTCATTTTCTGGAGTTCTGTAATAGAGTCATAGAGTCATGTTCTGGACTGTAATAGAGTCATGTTCTGGAGTTATGTAATGGAGTCATGTTCTGGAGTTCTGTAATGGAGTCATGTTCTGGAGTCCTGTAATGGAGTCATGTCCTGGAGTTCTGTAATGGAGTCATGTTCTGGAGTTCTGTAATGGAGTCATGTCCTGGAGTTTTGTAATGGAGACATGTTCTGGAGTTCTGTAATGGAGTCATGTTCTGGAGTTCTGTAATGGAGTCATGTCCTGGAGTTCTGTAATGGAGACATGTTCTGGAGTTCTGTAATGGAGACATGTTCTGGAGTTCTGTAATGGAGACATGTTCTGGAGTTCTGTAATGGAGTCATGTTCTGGAATTCTGTAATGGAGTCATTTTCTGGAGTTCTGTAATGGAGTCATGTTCTGGAGTCCTGTAATGGAGTCATGTCCTGGAGTTCCGTAATGGAGTCACGTTGCAACTTCAGTCATTACGTAGTTGCAACTTGCAAGTGTATGCAATCTCTTTGTAACCAGAGTACAGTATAGTTGATGCTCTATGGTTTGACATTGTATTTAGACAACAAGGGATAGTTCCCTACAAGAACCATAGTTTAGCATTTCGTTGATTAGTTCACTGTTGATACAATCCTAAGGAATTGTGCATGTCAGAAGTCAATTTTTCAAGATGGAGAACTTTCAGTACATAGAAAAAACTGTGATGAGTATTATTTTTGAATTATCACTTTTAAGCAGCAATCAGCAGTTTAGACAAGAAATAAATAATGTATTCTCCCGTTTCTGTAAAAAGCTGAGGGATGAGGCTGGAGAAACCACTCTCAAATTCAAAGACAGAGCTGTGGATGCAAGGCCTCACCATCCATGATATCTAAATTATAGTTTGAACCATGTTATGAGGCTATATAGTGTTTGTTTACATTTACTTTGTTTACAAACATTGGAATAAAACAAGCTTATATTTGGGGTTCTGATGGGGTACGACAGTTTAACTAAGCTCATGGGTCATATCATTCATTTATAAGGCCAAAAATGAACGAAGCAAGTGCAGATAGCCCCTTTTAAAGTGCACAAGTCACTGCCCAGACGAGAACCGTTGACTGACTGAGTGAGTGACATCACTAAACCTGGCCCATCAATACCAAACATGCCAGCAAGACTGGAAAAGCTTGAACTCAGAATGCCCAAATTGATTACATGCCCATGTTGCTGCCAATCTGATTACTTGTGCTCTTCTGTCTTGTTTTCATTTGTGTTGAAATGTGTCAAATGATTCCGTAATATGCCACCTGGTAAGAGGACTATATTGAAAATATCTTAATCAACTTTGCATTACCCCATGAGATTTGATATTCCAGAAGGCTGTATGAAATCATATCAGTATGCTTTGGTACAGGAGTAATCAGACTTATCAAGTATTACTCAAATCCTCCTTCGTTGAAAAAAATGGATTAGATCATTTTGCATCAGGTCATAATATAATAATATAATATATGCCATTTAGCAGACGCTTTTATCCAAAGCGACTTACAGTCATGTGTGCATACATTCTACGTATGGGTGGTCCCGGGAATCGAACCCACTACCCTGGCGTTACAAGCGCCATGCTCTACCAACTGATCTCACTGTGGTAGTACAAAGCCAGATACAGCCCACAGTGGAGGTGTCATAATACCCAAAAACCCTAGCAGTCAAACAGGGAAATGGTTGCAATCGTTTTTCCACCTTTCATTTTTCCTATAAGGGCTGTGGTTTGTGTAGGCTTACCCTGGCGTGATGTTTTGATAACCATATCAATCTCTCTCGGACAGGTTGACTTATCAATATATTTCGCTCTATTTACTCTCAGATTCAAAAATGCTAATTAGCATCCAAGTCGACATCATGCAAGACAACTAATCCCTGCAATCTCCTGCACATCATCTCTAACTGACAACTTTGCTAACAGGTATTGTGTCAATTTAAACCAACACAAGACATTTTTCCAATTTCATCATTACTACATTTAGGTAACATTATTAGATAGTTAATCCAGAGACTCTTACCTTTGCCTCGATTTGGCAGTCTCGTCCAGATCATCATGACATTTCATAGCCACATTAGCAGCTAATTACCATTTCATTTTTGGAGGGTAAATACAGGCTAATATATTGATAAACATCACCTTGTCCTAGATATATTTACATGGTTATGTGCTAGCTCTGGTCCAGGGTGTTAGTGAGTGCTAGCTCTGGTCCAGGGTGTTAGTGAGTGCTAGCTCTGGTCCAGGGTGTTAGTGAGTGCTAGCTCTGGTCCAGGGTGTTAGTGCATGCTAGCTCTGTCCATGGTGTTAGTGCGTGCTAGCTCTGTCCAGGGTGTTAGTGCATGCTAGCTCTGTCCAGGGTGTTAGTGCGTGCTAGCTCTATCCAGGGTGTTAGTGCGTGCTAGCTCTGTCCAGGGTGTTAGTGCGTGCTAGCTCTATCCAGGGTGTTAGTGCATGCTAGCTCTGTCCAGGGTGTTAGTGCTGCTAGCTCTGTCCAGGGTGTTAGTGCATGCTAGCTCTATCCAGGGTGTTAGTGCATGCTAGCTCTGTCCAGGGTGTTAGTGAATGCTAGCTCTGTCCAGGGTGTTAGTGCATGCTAGCTCTATCCAGGGTGTTAGTGCATGCTAGCTCTGTCCAGGGTGTTAGTGCATTCTAGCTCTGTCCAGGGTGTTAGTGCATGCTAGCTCTATTCAGGGTGTTAGTGCATGCTAGCTCTGTCCAGGGTGTTAGTGAATGCTAGCTCTGTCCAGGGTGTTAGTGCATGCTAGCTCTGTCCAGGGTGTTAGTGCATGCTAGCTCTGCCCAGGGTGTTAGTGCATTCTAGCTCTGTCCAGGGTGTTAGTGCATGCTAGCTCTGTCCAGGGTGTTAGTGCATGCTAGCTCTGCCCAGGGTGTTAGTGCGTACCCTACCGTGTACGTAATCGATCATCTGGGATACTGTAGGATCACATAGAAAGGATATCAGTGGTCTTGCTGACGCTTTTGATAAGCCTATCTTTAGAGAATAATGGAGAAAAAACCCAAACTCTATGAAACCCCAGAGTCATTGCTGAAAATGGGTTCTCCTATACACAAACTTACACGTTGTGAAGGGTTAGGAGCATGGGATCAACTGATGATGATGAATAAATACAATAATCACTGCAACCCAGCAGGCTGCTGTTTTTACACAATTATACAGCTCTTTTTTATTACACCTATTCTATGAGGAAAACAACATAGGAAATCATTCATTGGAAAATATGTTTTGACTATGGTAAAAATCAAACACAGCAGACCTTGGCAATTACCCTTTATTGTAATGATCCAAAAGATATACAGGAGTCCAAGAAGGTCAATGGAAAGAACCAGCATTTGTTCAGTGAGAAGCTAAATGAAAACTCAAACAACTGAAAACGAAGTGACAACATTTTGACATGAGATGTTTTCATTCAATTTGAGCAAAAATAACTTCAATATATAGATAGCTACAGCAGACAGACAGTAGTTTATTATGCTCCAATTAAATCTGTAAAAAGAAGCCTGCATGTTGTATTTTCTTTTGCACACCTCCTCCCCAACAAATTAAGGAAGCAACTCAACACGTGTAGCTATATTCTTCTCTGGTCTTAGTGCAGTTGAGTAGGCTATTTAGAGCTTGCGGTATTGACTGCTCGAGTGTGCTCTCTACCGCTCAGTGCGCGCTGTCCATACATCAAAATACACTTCTATACAAATCTCTCTCTCTCTCTCTCCTATGCTGACTTTTTGATTTTTACAGTGCAGGATACGGAGTCATTCATTTGGAAACACGTTCATGTGAGAGAGGAGAGAGGCGCATTTACCGGGAGATGGGGGAAAAGTATCAGGCAGCGCATAGACAACACAGAATTTGACTAATGTGCGTGGAGAGCAACTTTGTTTAACGACACTGTAAAGGTTAATTGAACAATAACTGAATATGCATCTAAAGCGCATCTTCAGTCTCCTCCACCAGTTATGTTTTCTTGGAGCATTTGCCATTGCAGGTATATGTGAAACACATTTAAACACGTTTAAACGTTGATTTAGTTCATCAGGTACTCACAAGGCATGGTAACAATTCTCGATGTTTCTCAATGTTATAATTCGCTGAGTTAGCTAATATAGTGATGCGCAGGTGAGACATCACTCAGTCATTTTATTGGAGCAGACAGGCTCATCCATGGGCTACATTTTCTTTGCTCCAGTTGACCTTTCTGAAAAAGACTATAACGACTAATCCTATGGTATTTGCTGTCTTCTTTCTCTCGTTTCCTATTTTTACTCTCCAGATCCACACCCCTTCCAGGAATCCGAGTCCGAAATTATTTTCCCGGAGGTTTTTCCAGATACAGGTCCACCGGCTCCTGATAAACCAAATAGCCGAGAGACTGACGCCAGCGCCGGAGCTCCGGATAAACCAACTAGCCGAGAGACTGACGCCAGCGCCGGGAGCAGCTCTCGGGAGATTCGTTCCATTTCAAACTGGGAAGAGTACGAATCTCCAGAGCTATACCATTGGGAACCTCAAGGACCGCAAACGGCTGCTTCCACAGGGCTGAGACTCAGAATTCCTGCTTTTGGCAGGGACCTGCACCTCATCCTGAAGAGAGACACTCGATTTCTGTCCCAGAAATTCATGGTGGAGAGCAGACAGAAAGCACAAAAGGCATCTCGGAGCAGTATGCCAGTTTCGTCCGCTGCCAACACAGAAGAGAGAGGATGCTATTACAGCGGAACTGTTCTTAATTACGCAGGATCCATTGCCTCATTCAGCACCTGCGCAGGACTGGTAAATATATAATATTCAAGTCAATAGCATGATTGGCATATTAGTTATGTTTATTGATAGGCCTACGTGCTATTTGTTGTGTATTTAAAAAAAACACAAGCTATACTCTTGCATGAGAATGGAATAGCCTGCAACACCTGACATTTCCAACACCATACTTCTGAGTTTGCATACTATTAATAAACAACAACAATAGGGTACATTTCATTTTTGCAATCCAAATACACTGTTTTAGTAGGCTACTATCTAGACATCCGTTCAAGGCATTCTGGGACGATTCATACATTCAGAGTTGGAGGTATGTGTAGGACAAGGACCATTGAACTCAAACAAACAATCTACCCATTGTGACTTGATAGGGATGTTGAAGGTTCTCTACCCATTGTGACAGTTTAATAGGGATGTTGAAGGTTCTCTATCCAGTGTGACAGTTTAATAGGGATGTTGAAGGTTCTCTACCCAGTGTGACAGTTTAATAGGGATGTTGAAGGTTCTCTACCCAGTGTGACAGTTTAATAGGGATGTTGAAGGTTCTCTACCCAGTGTGACAGTTTAATAGGGATGTTGAAGGTTCTCTACCCAGTGTGACAGTTTAATAGGGATGTTGAAGGTTCTCTACCCAGTGTGACAGTTTAATAGGGATGTTGAAGGTTCTCTACCCAGTGTGACAGTTTAATAGGGATGTTGAAGGTTCTCTACCCATTGTGACAGTTTAATAGGGATGTTGAAGGTTCTCTACCCAGTGTGACAGTTTAATAGGGATGTTGAAGGTGCTCTACCCAGTGTGACAGTTTAATAGGGATGTTGAAGGTTCTCTACCCAGTGTGACAGTTTAATAGGGATGTTGAAGGTTCTCTACCCATTGTGACAGTTTAATAGGGATGTTGAAGGTTCTCTACCCAGGGTGCCAGTTTAATAGGGATGTTGAAGGTTCTCTACCCATTGTGACAGTTTAATAGGGATGTTGAAGGTTCTCTACCAGTGTGACAGTTTAATAGGGATGTTGAAGGTGCTCTACCCATTGTGACAGTTTAATAGGGATGTTGAAGGTTCTCTACCCATTGTGACAGTTTGATATGAATGTTGAAGGTTCTCTACCCATTGTGACGGTTTAATAGGGATGTTGAAGGTTCTCTACCCAGTGTGACAGTTTAATAGGGATGTTGAAGGTTCTCTACCCAGTGTGCCAGTTTAATAGGGATGTTGAAGGTTCTCTACCCATTGTGACAGTTTAATAGGGATGTTGAAGGTACTCTACCCAGTGTGCCAGTTTAATAGGGATGTTGAAGGTTCTCTACCCACTGTGACAGTTCAATGGGAATGTTGAAGGTTCCCTACCCAGTGTGACAGTTTAATAGGGATGTTGAAGGTTCCCTACCCATTGTGACAGTTTGATATGAATGTTGAAGGTTCCCTACCCATTGTGACAGTTTAATAAGGATGTTGAAGGTTTCCTACCCATTGTGACAGTTAAATAGGGATGTTGAAGGTTCTCTACCCAGTGTGCCAGTTTAATAGGGATGTTGAAGGTTCTCTACCCAGTGTGACAGTTTAATAGGGATGTTGAAGGTTCTCTACCCACTGTGACAGTTCAATGGGAATGTTGAAGGTTCCCTACCCAGTGTGACAGTTTAATAGGGATGTTGAAGGTTCCCTACCCATTGTGACAGTTTGATATGAATGTTGAAGGTTCCCTACCCATTGTGACAGTTTAATAGGGATGTTGAAGGTTTCCTACCCATTGTGACAGTTTGATATGAATGTTGAAGTATGTCTAAAGTGGGAAGGTACTGTAGCTCCTCTGTGTCTCTGTCAGTGAGTGTGTGTGTGTGTGTGTGTGTGTAGTGTATTTGTGTTTATATGTGTGTAACTCCATGCATACCACCTTAGCCTTAGGTGTATCTTTTGAACGTGTGGGAGGTAAACTCTCCAAGGTCCACTGCCTTTTTGGCCCACCCTGCTTTGTGCCGTCTCAGGGCAGACAACGTGAACTTCTCCGTGAGCCACAGCACAGAATCATTAGCAGCCCCCTGAGGTTTTAAGGGTGAGCTCCTGTGGTTAGAGAGGCTTGGACTCAGTCTCAACAGTTTGGATCACAGTCCCGGGCTCTGTCTTGTTAACCCGAAACTTCGCCTCACACACATTGAAACATGCAATGAGCTTGGCAAAGGCACGGTATTGCTTTTCCCTTCATTGTTTTCTTCCTTGTTTGTCCATGCGACAACAAGTTCTCAATTAATGAAATATTGCAGTTCATGTGAATTAACTTTTACGATGGCGACGAAACCAGTTGTGTGGTTTTGCAATATTGGTTTTGTTATCGTCTAAATATACCAGTATCTGTGTCTAGTCATTTTGTAGAACCAGTGTACAGTATATGCCAGTCTACACCATTGGATCAGTCCACACAACAATGTATCACTGAGAAATATACCACAGCCAGACCTCTGACCTAAGATAAACCGAGTACTGTTTGAAGTGATGGTCTAAGGGTCTGATGCTCACACCACAGTAGAGGCAGCATTAGGAATCTACAACATTGTTGACCTCAGCAGACTCACCAAAGGTGACAGAATTTTGAGGCTAATTTTAGAATGTGACAAACATTACATAAGTTGACATTTAATCAACCTCTCTGTCTCTCTCTCTCTCTCTCTCTCTCTCTCTCTCTCTCTCTCTCTCTCTCTCTCTCTCTCTCTCTCTCTCTCTCTCTCTCTCTCTCTCTCTCTCTCTCTCTCTCTCTCTCTCTCTCTCTCTCTCTCTCTCTGTCTCTCTGTCTCTCTCTCTCTCTCTCTCTCTCTCTCTCTCTCTCTCTCTGTCTCTCTCTCTCTGTCTCTCTCTCTCTCTCTCTCTCTCTCTCTCTCTCTCTCTCTCTCTCTCTCTCTCTCTCTCTCTCTCTCTCTCTCTCTCTCTGTCTCTCTCTCTCTCTCTCTCTCTCTCTCTCTCTCTCTCTCTCTCTCTCTCTCTCTCTCTCTCTGTCTCTCTCTCTCTCTCTCTCTCTCTCTCTCTCTCTCTCTCTCTCTCTCTCTCTCTCTCTCTCTCTCTCTCTCTCTCTCTCTGTCTCTCTCTGTCTCTCTCTCTCTCTCTCTCTCTCTCTCTCTCTCTCTCTCTCTCTCTCTCTCTCTCTCTCTCTCTCTCTCTCTCTCTCTCTCTCTCTCTCTCTCTCTCTCTCTCTCTCTCTCTCTCTCTCTCTCTCTGTCTCTCTCTGTCTCTCTCTCTCTCTCTCTCTCTCTCTCTCTCTCTCTCTCTCTCTCTCTCTCTCTCTCTCTCTCTCTCTCTCTCTCTCTCTCTCTCTCTCTCTCTCTCTCTCTCTCTCTCTCTCTCTCTCTCTCTCTCTCTCTCTCTCTCTGCACTGTTTCATAGTGTCTACAACTTCTATGCATTCTGGTGTATGGATGTGTATTGTTGTTCTGCATATTTGGAAAATGGGTCTCTTCTTAAAATACTGAATCATTCAGAAAGTTGACCAAAACTGCTGAAATGTAACGAGCAAGAGGATTTGACATGTTGTGTCCTGTATGTCTATTCGGCAATCATGTTCCAATAATGTTTGATTGACAATAGCAGAGTTGGCCATGGCTCAAATTGCACAAAAGGATGGAGTTGGCGGGGTGATTGACAGGCCGTAAACGGATCGACCTCGACCCTAAGCCCTTGTAATTGGTATAATTACATAGCCATAACACTGCAACAGTAGCCATGTCAGAACTGCGAGGAGGGATAACTGCCTTATTATTATTCGACCATGCTGGTCATTTATGAACATTTGAACATCTTGGCCATGTTCTGTTATAATCTCTACCCGGCACAGCCAGAAGAGGACTGGCCACCCCACATAGCCTGGTTCCTCTCTAGGTTTCTTCCTAGGTTTTGGCCTTTCTGGGGAGTTTTTCCTAGCCACCATGCTTTTACACCTGCATTGCTTGCTGTTTTGGGGTTTTAGGCTGGGTTTCTGTACAGCACTTTGAGATATCAGCTGATGTACGAAGGGCTATATAAATACATTTGATTTGATTTGATAACTGGAGTGAGAAGGAGAAATTGGTTGATAAAAGAATGACCCAAAGACTTAACGCTAGTGCTGAAGTAAAACTCAGTCATGTTGTTGTTCTGCTATGTTCTTGCTGAACTCCACACTGATGCCTTGGTGATGTGAAAATTCCTTCTGAAAATGAAAGGTGGTCAACATAAGGTCAGTGAACCATCCTCAGACCTGTTGTTGAGGGGTCAGTGTAGTCTCACAGACCTGTTGTTGAGGGGTCAGTGTAGTCTCACAGACGCAGACGCGTTGCCTCCCACAATGTACCAAAGTTCCAGCATACATGTCTGTACAAGTACCTGTTGAAGTACCTGTATCTTCGTCAGTTGGAATAGAGAAGAAGAGGTGGAACTACGTTAGAGACCGATCCCTTCATGTCCTGCCGTAAACATTCTCGGTAGCTAGCTAGATGAAGCTCGCAGAGGATATTTTCAATGAGTGTTTTGCTAGTTAGTGGTTTGCATGCGCCATGACATTAGAGTTACAAGCTTAAAACCACTGACTGGCATGATTCCCAGATCTAGTGCTGTTGCCCTAGGTCTGGGATCTCTGAGACTAGGGTCAGTAAGGCTTGAAGTGGTCATGCCTTGCCCTCGGTCTATCTCTGCCCACATTTTCTCCTCATCAGCCCACTTTCTATTAATCAGGCAACACCAGTGGCTTGTTTAGTCTGCGCAAATCATCAAACCTAAATGAACCCAAACCAAATATGCCTTCACCATCGGCCTATCCTCTCCCTTCACTCCCCTCCAGCAACACTCCCCTCCTGACCCTCCTCCTTCTTTCCAAACATCAGGTAATCCCTCCGGGGGTTTGTTGGAGAGTTCCTCGTCATTTCTTCACCACGTTTGGAGAATAGCACCGAGGGGAATGGGTGCATATGGACAATTTGAGGTTATGGAGCTTGCAATGAGAGCTGGGGAGCTGTGGGTGTTGGGGAGGTAGTGGGGAACTCTAGGTATTGGGGAGTTCTAGGTAGTGGGGAGCTCTAGGTAGTGGGGAGCTCTAGGTAGTGGGGAGGTAGTGGGGAACTCTAGGTAGTGGGGAGCTCTAGGTAGTGGGGAGGTAGTGGGGAGCTCTAGGTAGTGGGGAGCTCTAGGTAGTGGGGAGTTCTAGGTAGTGGGGAGGTAGTGGGGAGCTCTAGGTAGTGGGAAGGTAGTGGGGAACTCTAGGTAGTGGGGAACTCTAGGTAGTGGGGAACTCTAGGTAGTGGGGAGCTCTAGGTAGTAGGGAGCTCTAGGTAGTGGGAAGGTAGTGGGGAACTCTAGGTAGTGGGGGACTCTAGGTAGTGGGGAACTCTAGGTAGTGGGGAGCTCTAGGTAGTGGGAAGGTAGTGGGGAGCTCTAGGTAGTGGGGAGCTCGAGGTAGTGTGGAGCTCTAGGTAGTGGGTAGCTCTAGGTAGTGGGTAGCTCTAGGTAGTGTGGAGCTCTAGGTAGTGTGGAGCTCTAGGTATTGGGGAGCTCTAGGTAGTGTGGAGCTCTAGGTAGTGGGGAGCTCTAGGTAGTGGGGGGCTCTAGGTAATGTGGAGCTCTAGGTAGTGGGGTGCTCTAGGTAGTTGGGAACTCTATTTAGTGGGAAGTTAGTTGGGAGTTCTAGGTAGTGGGAAGGTAGTTGGGAGTTCTAGGTAGTGGGGAGCTCTAGGTAGTGGGGAGCTCTAGGTAGTGGGGAGCAGCTCTAGGTAGTGGGAAGGTAGTGGAGAGCTCTAGGTAGTGGGGAGCTCTATGTAGTGGGGAGTTCTAGGTAGTGGAGAACTCTAAGTAGTGGGGAGCTCTAGGTTGTCGGGAGGTAGTGGAGAACTCTAGGTAGTGGGGAGCTCTAGGTTGTCGGAAGGTAGTGGAGAACTCTAGGTTGTGGGGAGCACTAGTTAGTTGTGAGCTCTAGGTAGTGGGGGAGCTCTAGGTGGTGGGGAGCTCTATGTAGTGGGAAATTCTACGTAGGAAATTCTACAGTCAGTTTTGAGAATGACACAAATATTAATTTTCACAAAGTTTGCTGCTCCAGTGTCTATAGATATTTTTGTCAGATGTTACTATGGAATACTGAAGTATAATTACAAGCATTTCATAAGTGTCAAATTCTTTTATTGACAATTACATGAAGTTGATGCAAAGAGTCCATATTTGCAGTGTTGCCCCTTCTTTTCAAGACCTACAATCATCCGTGGCATGTAGACGTCTCTGCCGCATGGCATGCCTCCAAGCCTTCAGGGCTGGGGTTCCATGGTTCTGGGGTTCCATGGTTCTGGGGTTCCATGGTTCTGGGGTTCCATGGTTCTGGGGTTCTGGGGTTCCATGGTTCTGGGGTTCCATGGTTCTGGGGTTCCATGGTTCTGGGGTTCTGGGGTTCCATGGTTCTGGGGTTCCATGGTTCTGTGTGTTGTGTGTTTAGCCGGGAGGTTCAGAGAAATGCCACAACCACTTCAAGCTCTGCACGGAAGTGGGAAACCTGACTAGCGTTCACACCTACCAATGAGAATGCTGCTCCTTATTGCTCAGAGAGAGACACTGTGAACGTACTGAGAAGGACAAACACAGTGCAGTGTGTATCGTTTGACATGAACTGACGTCAGGCTTGCTTATGAAATTTCAGTGTATATCAGGCTGATGACATGGTCAGTACAGCGACAACACAGCAGGCTCAAGTGATGAGTGACTGAAATGTTTAGGTCTTTTCATTCAAATGTCATCTGCATTTATAATATATAATAATATATGCCATTTAGCAGACACTTTTATCCAAAGCGACTTACAGTCATGTGTGCATACATTCTACGTATGGGTGGTCCCGGGGATCGAACCCACTACCCTGGCGTTACAAGCGCCATGCTCTACCAACTTTTGCCATTTGTTGCTGTACGTTCATCTCTCATTCATAATTAAGCCATAATTAAGCTCATAATTAAGCCAGGAATTGTTAGCTAGATTACTTGTTGGTTATCACTGCATTGTCGGAACTAGAAGCACAAGCATTTCGCTACACTCGCATTAACATCTGCTAACCATGTGTATGTGACAAATCAAATTTGATTTGATTTGATTTTTAACCATGTGTATGTGACAAATCAAATTTGATTTTGATTTGATTCAGGTGTTCTCTTAGATGTAATTAGGGAGAGAGGGAGAAAGAGGCTTTACCATCATGAATACCTCATGGCTCTACTGTACATTTTGAAGACATTTTTCCCCCAGACACAAATCAGCACCTATTGTGCGTCCCGTGTGTCTCAGTTGATAGAGGATGGGTGGTTGTAACTCCATACTCCCCCAAGGTGGGCCAGTATGAACTCACTACTGTACGTTGCTCTGGATAGGTGTCTGCTAAAATGTAAATGTATTTTTGATGCCTAGATTGATATGCTGCTGTGCTCTCTTACAATATCTCCCCTCCTTTGTCAGTGGGGGAAGTTTAAGATGGATGCGCTGTCATCAGATGGTCAGGAAAAAAATGCGGTTTGAGTGCAAGCCATGATCTCTGTTCTGTCTCGTCCATTTTTTTTTTGCAGATGGGCTTCATTCAACTCAATGGAGACTTCCTCTACATCGAGCCTGTCAATAAAACGCTGGCCGTCACGGGACAGGCCCACCGCGTGTACAGGAGGAAGCGCTCCACCACCGAGGAGAGACAGACAGACAAGCAGACGACAGACAAACAGACAAGCAGCAACTATTGTGGAGTCATTCCAGGTGGGTTACCTCCATCTTGTGCTGCAGACACATTATTGATGAAGATGTTCCCCTTTCGGAACGCTGAAGTTATTAAAGGGATAGTGCACTTTTTAAGATTTAGGTTAACCTCCATATCCAAAATAAGCAAAGAAAAGTTTACGTTTTGGATTAAAATTGGTTTAGGGATTATTGGTCTGCACTGCCTGTTATGAAGATCCTACATGGATCCTATTCAATTACTTTAGGGGCTATGCAGTGTTGGGGAAGATACTCTAAAAAGGCAGTCTACCACTCTACCAATTACTTCACACTGGAAGAAGTTACGTTACATTAAAGCTACCCTTAAGAAATATATAGTTTACTTAACTAAAGTTACTTTGAAAAATATGTTGACCACATCCAATCTAAATCTGAAATATTGTAGACTACAAATTGCAAGAAGAGATCACTCTGGAGTCAGATGTTAACAGAATGTGTAACTTAGCCTAGTAAATACAACAACTATGTTTCAAGTGAGAATAAGGCAGCTCTGCTGCCAAAACAGAAAGGAAATTATTGCCTAAATCACCCATATTTTATTATTTTTTTGCAAAGACAATTGTGTGAACCTGTCAGTAGTTAGCTACACCACTACATGGCTACTGTAAACATTACCTAGATTTGAATTAAGTACAACTACCACCAAGATACTGCAAAATGTAGTTAAAATACTAGTTGAACTACATAAAGTGCCCTACTCCAACATTGTGGCTATGTCATCAATAAATCCTCAAAGTTCCAGAATGGTGTGATAATGGCAGCCATTTTGGCCAGGGAAATTTCCAAACCAGTCTAATTGACCCTTTGCTAAGGCCTGCCCCTCTTGGAAACTTTTGCAAACTGTTGCAAAATTGCCCATTCAAACTGTGTTTCTAATACACAATGAAATTAAACACAGACAACTCCTTGCTAATCAGAAAACTCTTGGACATGTTGTGATGGACTGTCATTACAATTGCATCACAGGAACCTGGTAAAATGTTTTATGTAGTGTAGCTAGCAACTGTGAATTGCTCAGAATCCACTAAACATTCAGTCAAAGCTATAAGTACTTTTGGAACTAACCAGTGCGTTCAAACTTGTTTACGGATGTCGACTGCAGATGGGATTTGTATTCAAAGCATTGCTCACTTAGCTAGCTTACAAAAATTTTTTGGAAAACAAATTATATTGAGTGGCTAGCTAGCGTTAGCAACGTTTGGTGGTCAATGAGACTGAGAGAGCTAGCTAACCAGCTGAGCTAGCAAACAATGTAACAAAAATATAATTTTGGATTAAAAAAATACTCCATCAACAGGCTCTGCATTTCAGGAATCACAATAGCAAGTATTCCTGGTGCACTATAAAATGATTTAGCCATTTTTAGCACAGTTTTTGCCATAGCCCTCACTGGCTTTCATGCGTTTTTAACTTGAGTTTGTCCGAAGTGTCGGCCTCAACGACAGTTGCTATTCATTGGTGCACTGCGATTGGTTGCCTACAAGATGACAAGATGGTGCTGACAGAAATGGTTCCCCTGTTGCTCGCTCCTAGCCAACTTTGCAGTATATATATATATACATATATATATTTGGGGTTATTTCTATTATTATTTTCTCAGAATGTTTCTTGCTGAAAATAACTTTTGGATATTAGATTGGCGTTCACTCACCAGCATTTCGACCAGAAATGACTCTTTCTACAATTGGATCCTTTGTTTGTACGTCCCAAGGCAATTCCACTGATCCCAGGGGTTGCTACAAGACGCCGTCGACAGAGAAGAGGAATTCGGAGTGTGCTTTTCATCCCACTTAGGAAGCGTGCATAGCATCCACCGTTTAGAAATATATTACTTGCTAATGTGCAGTGCCTGGACATTAAAGTAGGTGAGCTCAGGGCGAGGATCTCCTTCCAGAGAAACATCAGGGACTGTAACATACTTTGTTTCATGGAATCATGGCTCTCTCTGGATATACTGTCCCCGTCCATACAGCCAACGGGGTTCTCCATACATCGCCCGGACAGGAAAAAATAACTCTCCGGTAAAAATAACACATTCAGTCTCTCCCTGTTGTCCCCACTTGCTACAAGATGTCCACCATTGTTCCTGTACCCAAGAAAACGAAGGTAACTGACCTAAATACTATCGCTACGTAGCATTCACTTCTGTCATCATGAAGTACTTTTAGAGGCTAGTTAAGGATCATATCACGTCCACCTTACCTGACACCCTAGACCCACTACAATTTGCATACTGCCCTAAGATCCATGGATGATGCAATCACAATCGCCATCGCACTGCACACTTCCCTATCCCATCTGGACAAGAGGAATACCTATGTAAGAATGCTGGTCATTGACTACAGCTCAAGCTCATCACTAAGCTCTGGGCCCTGGGTCTGAACCCCACCCTGTGCAACTGGGCCCTGGACTTCCTGATGAGCCGACCCCAGGTGGTGAAGGTAGGAAACAACACCTCCGCTATGCTGATCTTCAACACGGGGGACCCACCAGGGTGGTGCTCTGCCCCCTGCTGTACACCCTGTTTACTCATGACTGTGTGCCCATGCACGTCTCCAATTTAATCATCAAGTTTGCAGACGAAACAACAGTGGTAGGACCGATTACCAACAAAATAAACGAGCTGATCATGGACTTCAGGAGACAGCAGAGAGAGCATGCCCCCCATCCACATCGACGGGGCCATAGTGGAGGGGGTGAAAAGCTCATCGGAGTACAGATCACTGACAAGCTGAAATGGTCCATCCAAACAGACAGACTGTGTTGAAGAAAAGACCCTCACAAACTTCTACAGAGGCACCATTAAGAGCTTCCTGCCAGGTTGCCTGGTACGGTGATGCATTTCCTCCTTTCAGTTATGCAGGGAAATAAAAGTAACACATGAGATAAGGCAGAAATTGTGTAATAGAAATATTGTCAAACCAACATTTGTCATATAATTATAAATACAGTTTAGACAGGATTTCTACAAATGTTCTGTATAAATATCCTCTAAAATACAATACGATTCAATATCAGTACTTCCTGCATTTACAATAAAGTCCTATCATCAACAGACTTAAGCCAGTGTATGGCTGTGTATTGACTACATTGTTTGTGTGGAATGTTGGCATATTGGAAGTTCATTTGAAAAATGTGATGGAATCCTTCCACTAAAACTCGTTGGCTAGCTAGCTAATAAATATACTGTGCAGATACTCTTCAAATTCATTGTTTTGCATACTGTAATATCTTATCACAGCACTGGCTGACCATGGTTGACCAACTTCTTTACCAAAATGGCTGATCTTTTATACTGTCATAACATAGTTCATGTCCATTCTAGTATTCCTAATTCTATGAACGATCTACAAGTACATAAATGTATTTTGAAGTTGTATTTTTCTGTGTATTTAAGTAATGATACTACTATTAATAATGGACCTGTAGAACATGTTTGTCTGGTATAATGGGCCTTATAGAACATGTTTGTCTGGTATAATGGGCCTTATAGAACATGTTTGTCTGGTATAATGGGCCTTGTAGAACATGTTTGTCTGGTATAATGGACCTGTAGAACATGTTTGTCTGGTATAATGGGCCTGTAGAACATGTTTGTCTGGTATAATGGGCCTTATAGAACATGTTTGTCTGGTATAATGGGCCTGTAGAACATGTTTGTCTGGTATAATGGGCCTTATAGAACATGTTTGTCTGGTATAATGGGCCTTATAGAACATGTTTGTCTGGTATACTGGGCCTGTAGAACATGTTTGTCTGGTATAATGGGCCTTATAGAACATGTTTGTCTGGTATAATGGACCTGTAGAACATGTTTGTCTGGTATAATGGACCTGTAGAACATGTTTGTCTGGTATAATGGGCCTTATAGAACATGTTTGTCTGGTATAATGGACCTGTAGAACATGTTTGTCTGGTATAATGGACCTGTAGAACATGTTTGTCTGGTATAATGGGCCTTATAGAACATGTTTGTCTGGTATAATGGGCCTGTAGAACATGTTTGTCTGGTATAATGGGCCTTATAGAACATGTTTGTCTGGTATAATGGGCCTTATAGAACATGTTTGTCTGGTATAATGGGCCTTATAGAACATGTTTGTCTGGTATAATGGGCCTTATAGAACATGTTTGTCTGGTATAATGGGCCTTATAGAACATGTTTGTCTGGTATAATGGGCCTTATAGAAAACGTTTGTCTGGTATAATGGGCCTTGTAGAAAACGTTTGTCTGGTATAACTGATCAGTAAATTAATATACTGTAGGTAGAGATAGTTCATGTCTCTATCTATATTCATTTACTGACCAGCCATACCTTACCTTTAAGCATGATGCAACAGTGTCAACAAACCATGTTCTTCACAAATGCCCAGTGACACATTCTCAACCTGTAGGTTGTTATCCACTTCATATTTTCTACCTTCGTGATTTGTAAATTATCCTGTAATCCTAAGGCATTTCCACCTATGCTGTTCATCAACCCTACATTAAATTTGTACATCTCAATGTCAGAAAGTAATAGCTTCCACACTGGCGTTCGGCCTCTTGCATGCTATAAGGCTCCATTGGTAAAGCTCATGCCTCAGCTTATTGAGAGATCCATGTCTGATTTATGTACAGCGGGCAAGAGAACTCAATGGTGTGTAGACGAAGACGTTTTCTCTGCTCGCCAGATTGGACTTCTGAGATCTTTTCAAACTCCAGAAAAGATGTGAACATATAAAAGCACTAACTGTCACACGTGGACCTGCAGTATCTGTCAGGTTCAACGATAGTGGCCCTGGTCGTAAGACGTTCACTGTTCTACCGTTCCTAGTTCTCACCTTGAATAAGCGCAGGGTCACGTCAGGGTCTCCACATCAGTGTCAAACCTTGAGCTCTCGCAAAGCGGACTAGAAACCAAGAAGGGTTTTCATTACGAGGTCTTTACCTATCTGCTTTTGATCAAGGAAATCCACTCCAGATGAGGTCAATGTGTGTGGACTTTCTGTCTACTACCCATTTTCAAAATAAGTGCGTGCTGACCAATAAAGTCACCCTATAACTAACCACTATTTCATATGTATGGGCGTACGTTTCGGTTACAGATACTAGACAGTTACATGGAGTTACATGGAACTACAGTGTCAATACACTTGTAGCTGATTTTAAACAGAATCTGACCAAAAATTCCACCCATTGTTCTGTGTTCCTTTGTTATACTGACTAGTTACACTATGATTATACTAGTTACCATGTTATACTGACTAGTTACACTATGATTATACTAGTTACCATGTTATACTGACTAGTTACACTATGATTATACTAGTTACCATGTTACTGACTAGTTACACTCTGGTTATACTAGTTACCATGTTACTGACTAGTTACACTCTGGTTATACTAGTTACCATGTTACTGACTAGTTACACTCTGGTTATACTAGTTACCATGTTATGCTGACTAGTTACACTATGATTATACTAGTTACCATGTTACTGACTAGTTACACTCTGGTTATACTAGTTACCATGTTATACTGACTAGTTACACTATGATTATACTAGTTACCATGTTATACTGACTAGTTACACTATGATTATACTAGTTACCATGTTACTGACTAGTTACACTATGATTATACTAGTTACCATGTTATACTGACTAGTTACACTATGATTATACTAGTTACCATGTTACTGACTAGTTACACTCTGGTTATACTAGTTACCATGTTATGCTGACTAGTTACACTATGATTATACTAGTTACCATGTTACTGACTAGTTACATTCTGGTTATACTAGTTACCATGTTATACTGACTAGTTACACTATGATTATACTAGTTACCATGTTACTGACTAGTTACACTCTGGTTATACTAGTTACCATGTTATACTGACTAGTTACACTATGATTATACTAGTTACCATGTTACTGACTAGTTACACTCTGGTTATACTAGTTACCATGTTATGCTGACTAGTATAGTCTGGTTATACTAGTTACCATGTTATACTGACTAGTTACACTCTGGTTATACTAGTTACAATGTTATACTGACTAGTTACACTATGATTATACTAGTTACCATGTTACTGACTAGTTACACTCTGGTTATACTAGTTACCATGTTATACTGACTAGTTGTACTCTGGATATTATAGTTACCATGTTATACTGACTAGTTACACTCTGGCTATACTAGTTACCATGTTATACTGACTAGTTACACTCTGGTTATACTAGTTACCATGTTATACTGACTAGTTACACTCTGGTTCTACTAGTTACCATGTTATACTGACTAGTTACACTATGATTATACTAGTTACCATGTTACTGACTAGTTACACTCTGGTTATACTAGTTACCATGTCATGCTGACTAGTATAGTCTGGTTATACTAGTTACCGTGTTATGCTGACTAGTATAGTCTGGTTATACTAGTTACCATGTTATGCTGACTAGTATAGTCTGGTTATACGAGTTACCATGTTATACTGACTAGTTGTACTCTGGATATTATAGTTACCATGTTATACTGACTAGTTACACTCTGGTTATACTAGTTACCATGTTACACTGACTAGTTACACTCTGGTTATACTAGTTACCATGTTATACTGACTAGTTACACTCTGGTTATACTAGTTAACAATGTTATACTGACTACTTACACTCGGGTTATACTCTAGTAACTACATGGGCTAACACTATTTGAATAGGAATTACATAAGGATTATATAACACATTCATAAGGACTCCATAACACATTCATAAGGACTCCATAACACATTCATAAGGACTCCATAAGACATTACAAGGACTCCATAACACATTCATAAGGACTCCATAACACATTCATAAGGACTCCATAACACATTCATAAGGACTCCATAACACATTCATAAGGACTCCATAACACATTCATAAGGATTACATAACACATTCATAAGGACTCCATAACACATTCATAAGGACTCCATAACACATTCATAAGGACTCCATAACACATTCATAAGGACTCCATAACACATTCATAAGGACTCCATAACACATTCATAAGGATTACATAACACATTCATAAGGACTCCATAACACATTCATAAGGACTCCATAACACATTCATAAGGATTACATAACACATTCATAAGGACTCCATAACACATTCATAAGGACTCCATAACACATTCATAAGGACTCCATAACACATTCATAAAGACTCCATAACACATCCATAAGGACTCCATAACATATTCATAAGGACTCCATAACACATTCATAAGGACTCCATAACACATTCATAAGGACTCCATAACACATTCATAAGGACTCCATAACACATTCATAAGGACTCCATAACACATTAAAATGACTCCATAACACATTCATGAGGAGTACACAAGCATTTATGTAATGCCTACGTCAACAACCACGATTTGACTACAGGGCGTTATGGGAAGCGTCACGGTAAGCGTTGTCATTTTTCTCTGTTTATTTACAGAAAGACAGAAGAGTAAGAACAGGAAGCTGTCTGAGGGAGGCAGAGGGAAACGGTACTTGTATAAACTACTCCACGAGTACAACGTGGAGACTGTGGTGGTGGCCGACCCAGCTATGGTCAGCTACCACGGCTCAGAGGCAGCCAAACGATTCATCCTCACCATCATGAATATGGTATGTGTACAGACTTACATAGAACCTACTATGAATATATTGTACTATACCTATAGAATCATTGAATAAGATATCTATGGGTATGTGTCTCTGTTCTCTGGTCCTGTCCAGAAACAACCTACCCCTTAAACCATGGGTGTCAAACATACAGCCCGCGGGTGGTTTGAGTAAAATAACTAAAAACCAAATGGAAACTGTGTATAAATGATCATAGACCTACATTCATACAGTGTCTTGACTTTGTGCAGCTAATAATCACCCGGGGCGGCAGTGTAGCCTAGTGGTTAGAGCATTGGACTAGTAAACGAAAGGTTGCAAGTTCAAATCCCCGAGTTGACAAGGTACAAAATCTGTCGTTCTGCCCTTGAACAGGCAGTTAATTGAATAACCCACTGTTCCTACGCCGTCATTGAAAATAAGAATTTGTTCTTAACTGAAGGTAAAATAATAAAAAATGAAAGCTAGACAGTCAGGGAGCATAGACAATTCCCCCAAAAATGATGGATAGAGGACACATTAGTTGGAGACCCAATGTGGCCCCCGGGACACCCCTGCCCTAACCCTACCTCTATCCCCCTGTACTTTCCTGGTCCTGTCCAGAAACCACCTCTAAAACCACTACCCTAGGCACTTGAATACAGCGACATCATTTTGTTGCTGTGTTATTACAAGGGTTTTAAATAATATCCATTCCTTTTCAGGTTTTCAACTTGTTTCAGCACAAGAGCCTGGGAATACAGATTAATATCAGATTGACTAAACTTGTGCTGCTTCACGAAACACCAGTAAGAAACATCATGCTTACACTACTTAAATTGTACAGTATGAGACATAACCTACAAGTAGAGTAACACAGAATAACTTAACTTCTATATTCTACAACAAGGTTGATTTTATTTCCAATGTCATGTCATGAATACATCATAAGCAGTCAGGTCAAAACAATGAATACAATTTCTACCCATCTCATTCTGTCTGTCTGTCTGTCTGTCTGTCTGTCTGTCTGTCTGTCTGTCTGTCTGTCTGTCTGTCTGTCTGTCTGTCTGTCTGTCTGCCTGCCTGCCTGCCTGCCTGCCTGCCTGCCTGCTGTCTGCCTGCCTGCCTGCCTGCCTGCCTGCCTGCCTGCCTGTCTGTCTGTCTGTCTGTCTGTCTGCCTGCCTGCCTGCCTGCCTGTCTGTCTGTCTGTCTGTCTGTCTGTCTGTCTGTCTGTCTGTCTGTCTGTCTGTCTGTCTGTCTGTCTGTCTGTCTGTCTGCCTGTCTGTCTGTCTGTCTGTCTGTCTGTCTGTCTGTCTGCCTGTCTGTCTGTCTGTCTGTCTGTGCAGTCAGACATGTACATTGGTCACCATGGTGAGAAGATGCTGGAGAGTTTCTGTCGTTGGCAGCAGGAGGAGTATGGGAAGAAGAGTGTGATGTCAGACTTCAGCACTCGGTGGAGGGAGGACCTACCCTCTGTGGACACGGCCATTCTAATCACACGGTACTGTGTCCATTGCAAGCACTGTTCAAAGAAAATAAATAGATACCCACACACACACTCCTATATACTTTATTTCTGTGCAATTTTTTCGCCCTGTGTAATCAATTTATTTTCTATTATGTAATCTTTTGAATCCTGTACCTGGAAAATCGCTGGATGTGCGTGCATTACTTTTAAACATGTACTGGTCATTTATCCCCAAAGTGTCCAGGCAGGTCTGATCTCCTGCAGGTGTGACATACATTTAGAACACACCCAACAGGCCAGCCATTGGTCACGTCACCTGCCCATCAACACCTTTACCCATTCCACTGTCCAATACCTAGGTAGTACTGCAAAATAATAAACAGACTCTGCATTCGAAAGGTCAGTTCCTACAAGCAGCTATTCATACAGTACCAGTCAAAAGTGTGGACACACCTACTCATTCAAGGGTTTTTCTTTATTTTTACTATTTTCTACATTGTAGAATAATAGTGAAGACATCAAAACTTTGAAATAGAACATATGGAATCATGTAGTAGCCAAAAAAAGATCTAAACAAATCAAAAATAATTTTATATTTGAGATTCTTCAAAGTAGCTTCCCTCGGCCTTGATGACAGCTTTGCACACTCTTGGCATTCTCTCAACCAGCTTCATGAGATAGTCACCTGGAATGCATTTCAATTAACAGGTGTGCCTTATTAAAAGTTAATTTGTGGAATTTCTTTCCTTCTTAATGCATTTGAGACAATCAGTTGTGTTGTGACAAGGTAGGGGTGGTATACAGAAGAAAGCCCTATTTGGTAAAAGACCAAATCCATATTATGGCAAGAACAGCTCAAATAAGCGACAAGAAATGGCAGTCCATCATTAATTTAAGACATGAAGGTCAGTAACTGAGGACAATGTCAAGAACTTTGAAAGTTTCTTCAAGTGCAGTCGCAAAAATATAAGGAGACATTGGAACACAGCGCATTCAAAATCTGGCTCACTTCCTGTATGAAACTTCATCTTGGTTTTTCCTGTAGCATTAGTTCTGTGGCACTCACAGACAATATATTTGCAGTTTTGGAAACGTCAGAGTGTTTTCTTTCCAAAGCTGTCAATTATATGCATCGTCGAGCATCTTTTCGTGACAAAATATTGTGTTTAAAACGGGAACCTTTTTCATCCAAAAATGAAATACTGCCCCCAGAGGTTCAAGAGGTTAACAGAGAGACCTCCATGTCATGATATATTAACAGAAAGACCTCCATGTCATGAGGTATTAACAGAGAGACCTCCATGTCATGATATATTAACAGAGAGACCTCCATGTCATGATATATTAACAGAAAGACCTCCATGTCATGAGGTATTAACAGAGAGACCTCCATGTCATGAGGTATTAACAGAAAGACCTCCATGTCATGAGGTATTAACAGAGAGACCTCCATGTCATGATATATTAACAGAGAGACCTCCATGTCATGAGGTATTCATTAACAGAGATTAACAGAGAGACCTACTAACAGCGAGACCTCCATGTCATGAGGTATTAACACAGAGACCCCTTTATTTAACTAGGCAAGTCAGAATAAGAACAAATTCTTATTTACAATGACGGCCTACCCCGGCCAAACCCTAACCCGGACGACACTGGGCCAATTGTGCACCGCCCTATGGGACGAGGTATGTCATGAGGTATTAACAGAGAGACCTTCATGTTTTGAGGTATTAACAGAGAGAGGATTCAGTCAACTTCATGGGAAAGTATTTCGGCACTCGATGCTGACTCAGAACATGCAGTCTTTTTGGTTTTCATTTCAATTAAGCTGTTAATGGGCAGTGATCACGTACGACCCGCTGTGTCCCAAATAGCCCTCTATTCCCTATATAGTGCACTACCTTTAACCAGTTCCTTGAGAATAGGATGCCATTTGGGACTAAGCTTTTGAATTATTTGGCCAGTCAAATTATCCGTCCAGTTTAGCTTTAAATCCCCTCCGAAAAGTGCTGGCTGGAGTCAGAATCTGATTCGGACCTGTTGATAGGTCTCAGCGCTCTGATGGGTGATTCTGAGCAAGCAGGTGTTTGATGTTGGCGCAGCGCGGAACGTTATCAGATAAAAGAGCTGGCCCCATTCCCCTCAGAGGGTTAGTGTGAATGGTTTGGGTCCCTTCAGAGGGTTAGTGTGGTGGGTTAGGGCCTCCTCAGAGAGATAGTGGGGAGTGTTTGGGTCCCCTCAGAGGGTTAGTGTGACACATTCCCACCTGTGTTTGTGCTAAATGCATTTGTCACTGTCGTACGGTAGACTCGCGTGTGCACACACTCACGTGTTCACACACAAATACACACACGCACACACACACTCTCTCTCACACACACACACACACACACACACACACACACACACACACACACACACACACACACACACACACACACACACACACACACACACACACACACACACACACACACACACACACACACACACACACACACACACACACACACACACACATACTGACTGAGCGTTTGGCGTGCAAGACACACACACCAAGGGTTTATCCTGAAAAGACTGAGAACATGAGTAACAACATCTGCCAAAGGGAAAAGTTATCATTATCATAATAATGATAACAGTGAATAGTTTTCCTGCGGTTCATTTAAAAAATCAAGACAAAGACTGAAGAGACCAGTCCTTCACGAGACCATTTCTCTTCACCTGAAAATACAGCCAAGTCAAATCTGAAGCCATAACGATACCTCATGTACTGAACTATAATAAACCCGTTCAATCCCTTTTCTATGTATATTAAATGGAAATATATGGTACCTGTAGTTCACCATAAACACACACAAGCACCGCACACATGCCCTCATCCTCGACCACACAGCTACACAGTCATGTGTGAGAGCTGGGGTTAGGTTCCTGAGGCGTTGCCTTTATAGAGGTCACAACCTTTGCCAGACCCACCCCCAAGTTCTCCCTTCTGAATTTGAGACGTAACTCCCGATTAACCCCCTATAGCAGCTTTGAGGATTTGAGGATCGATGACTGCTCCTATATCCCCTGCTAATCCACGGTACTTGGTCTACTCTGCCACCGGAGGGGATAAGCAGGCCTTGATGCCTCTCTACTGAGCCATACCAATCAAGTGGGCAAGGCGGATCAGAGCATCAAATTGGCTTTTCCCAGGTGAATGTTGACGTTTCTTTGTGTTTTATGTTGCAGGAAGGATTTCTGCGTGCATAAAGATGAACCCTGTGACACTGTAGGTGAGTGGGATTACAGCTCTCCCTGTGTTTGTCTGTGTCTGCAAGCATGTGTGTATCAGTGTGCCAAAGCAAAGTGTAACCTTGATGTTAAGGATAAAGTCCCGTTGCTGCTGTTGAAGGTAGTACATTGTTTATAGTTAGTGTTAATAGTTAATAATTTATAGTTAGTGTTCATAGTTAATAATTTATAGTTAGTGTTAATAGTTAATAATTTATAGTTAGTGTTAATAGGTATTGTTTATAGTTAGTGTTAATAGGTATTGTTTATAGTTAGCGTTAATAGGTATTGTTTATAGTTAGTAGTGTTAATAGTTAATAATTTATAGTTAGCGTTAATAGGTATTGTTTATAGTTAGTGTTAATAGGTATTGTTTATAGTTAGTAGTGTTAATAGGTATTGTTTATAGTTAGTAGTGTTAATAGGTATTGTTTATAGTTAGTAGTGTTAATAGTTAATAATTTATAGTTAGTGTTAATAGGTATTGTTTATAGTTAGTAGTGTTAATAGGTATTGTTTATAGTTAGCGTTAATAGGTATTGTTTATAGTTAGTAGTGTTAATAGTTAATAATTTATAGTTAGTGTTAATAGGTATTGTTTATAGTTAGTGTTAATAGTTAATAATTTATAGTTAGTGTTAATAGGTATTGTTTATAGTTAGTGTTAATAGGTATTGTTTATAGTTAGTGTTAATAGGTATTGTTTATAGTTAGTAGTGTTAATAGGTATTGTTTATAGTTAGCGTTAATAGGTATTGTTTATAGTTAGTGTTAATAGGTATTGTTTATAGTTAGTGTTAATAGGTATTGTTTATAGTTAGTGTTAATAGTTATTGTTTATAGTTAGTGTTAATAGGTATTGTTTATAGTTAGTGTTAATAGGTATTGTTTATAGTTAGTGTTAATAGGTATTGTTTATAGTTAGTGTTAATAGGTATTGTTTATAGTTAGTGTTAATAGTTAATAATGTATAGTTAGTGTTAATAGTTAATAATTTATAGTTAGTGTTAATAGGTATTGTTTATAGTTAGTGTTAATAGGTATTGTTTATAGTTAGTGTTAATAGGTATTGTTTATAGTTAGTGTTAATAGGTATTGTTTATAGTTAGTGTTAATAATGTATAATAGTTAATAATGTATAGTTAGTGTTAATAGTTAATAATTTATAGTTAGTGTTAATAGGTATTGTTTATAGTTAGTAGTGTTAATAGGTATTGTTTATAGTTAGTGTTAATAGGTATTGTTTATAGTTAGTGTTAATAGTTAATAATGTATAGTTAGTGTTAATAGTTAATAATTTATAGTTAGTGTTAATAGTTAATAATTTATAGTTAGTGTTAATAGGTATTGTTTATAGTTAGTGTTAATAGTTAATAATTTATAGTTAGTGTTAATAGTTAATAATGTATAGTTAGTGTTAATAGTTAATAATTTATAGTTAGTGTTAATAGGTATTGTTTATAGTTAGTGTTAATAGGTATTGTTTATAGTTAGTAGTGTTAATAGTTACTAATTTATAGTTAGTAGTGTTAATAGTTACTAGTTTATAGTTAGTGTTAATAGTTAATAATTAGTAATGTTAGTGTTCATAATTGATCGTTAGTAGTACTACTAGCTACTTGTTTATAGTTAGTAGTGTTAATAGTTAATTGTTTATAGTTAGTGTTAATAGTTTATAGTTAGTGTTCATAGTAAATAGTTTATAGTTAGTAGTGTTAATAGGTACTAGTTTATAGTTAGTGTTAATAGTTAATAATTAGTAGTGTTAATAGTTGATAGTTAGTAGTGTTACTAGGTACTAGTTTATAGTTAGTGTTAATAGTTAATAATTAGTAGTGTTAATAGTTGATAGTTAGCAGTGTTACTAGGTACTAGTTTATAGTTAGTCTTAATAGTTTATAGTTAGTAGGGTTAATAGTTAGTAATTTATAGTTAGTGTTAATAGTTTATAGTTTATAGTTAGTGTTAATAGTTTATAGTTAGTAGTGTTAATAGTTAATAATTTATAGTTAGTAGGGTTAATAGTTAGTAATTTATAGTTAGTGTTAATAGTTTATAGTTAGTAGTGTTAATAGTTAATAATTTATAGTTAGTGTTAATAGTTAATAGTTAGTGTTAATAGTTAATAGTTTATAGTTAGTAGGGTTAATAGTTAGTAATTTATAGTTAGTGTTAATAGTTTATAGTTAGTAGTGTTAATAGTTAGTAATTTATAGTTAGTGTTAATAGTTTATAGTTAGTAGGGTTAATAGTTAGTAATTTATAGTTAGTGTTAATAGTTTATAGTTTATAGTTAGTGTTAATAGTTTATAGTTAGGGTTCATAGTTAATAGTTTATAGTTAGTGTTAATAGTTGATAGTTAGTAGTGTTACTAGGTACTAGTTTATAGTTAGTGTTAATAGTTAATAGTTTATAGTTAGTAGTGTTAATAGTTAAAAGTGTATAGTTAGTAGTGTTAAAAGTTGATAGTTAGTGTTAATAGTTAATAGTTTATAGTTAGTAGTGTTAATAGTTAAAAGTGTATAGTTAGTAGTGTTAAAAGTTGATAGTTTATAGTTAGTGTTAATAGTTAAAAGTGTATAGTTAGTAGTGTTAAAAGTTGATAGTTTATAGTTAGTGTTAATATTTGAAAGTTAGTGTTAACAGTTGATTGTTTATAGTTAGTAGTGTTAATAGTTCATAGTTAGTGTTAATAGTTGATAGTTAGTAGTGTTACTAGGTACTAGTTTATAGTTAGTGTTAATAGTTAATAGTTTATAGTTAGTAGTGTTAATAGTTCATAGTTAGTAGTGTTAATAGTTGATAGTTAGTAGTGTTACTAGGTACTAGTTTATAGTTAGTGTTAATAGTTAATAGTTTATAGTTAGTAGTGTTAATAGTTAAAAGTGTATAGTTAGTAGTGTTAAAAGTTGATAGTTTATAGTTAGTGTTAATATTTGAAAGTTAGTGTTAACAGTTGATTGTTTATAGTTAGTAGTGTTAATAGTTTATAGTTAGTAGTGTTAATAGTTGATCGTTAGTGTTAATAGTTCATAGTTAGTAGTGTTAATAGTTGATCGTTAGTGTTAATAGTTTATAGTTAGTAGTGTTAATAGTTGATCGTTAGTGTTAATAGTTTATGGTTAGTAGTGTTAATAGTTGATCACATTTACATTTACATTTAAGTCATTTAGCAGACGCTCTTATCCAGAGCGACTTACAAATTGGTGCATTCACCTTATGACACCCAGTGGAACAGCCACTTTACAATAGTGCATCTAAATCTTTTAAGGGGGGTGAGAAGGATTACTTTATCCTATCCTAGGTATTCCTTAAAGAGGTGGGGTTTCAGGTGTCTCCGGAAGGTGGTGATTGACTCCGCTGTCCTGGCGTCGTGACAGCGGAGTCAATCACCACCTTCCGGAGACACCTGAAACCCCACCTCTTTAAGGAATACCTAGGATAGGATAAAGTAATCCTTCTCACCCCCCCCCCCTTAAAAGATTTAGATGCAGTGTTAATCGTTAGTGTTAATAGTTTATAGTTAGTAGTGTTAATAGTTCATAGTTAGTAGTGTTAATAGTTGATCGTTAGTGTTAATAGTTTATGTTTAGTAGTGTTAATGGTTTATAGTTAGTAGTGTTAATGGTTTATAGTTAGTAGTGTTAATATAATAATATATGCCATTTAGCAGACGCTTTTATCCAAAGCGACTTACAGTCGACTTACAGTCATGTGTGCATACATTCTACGTATGGGTGGTCCCGGGGATCGAAACCACTACCCTGGCGTTACAAGCGCCATGCTCTACCAACTGAGCTAATAGTTGATCGTTAGTGTTAATAGTTTATGGTTAGTAGTGTTAATAGTTGATCGTTAGTGTTAATAGTTTATAGTTAGTAGTGTTAATAGTTGATCGTTAGTGTTAATAGTTTATGGTTAGTAGTGTTAATAGTTATTGTTTATAGTTAGTGTTAAAAGCTACTTGTTTATAGTTAGTAGTGTTAATAGGTATTGTTTATAGTTAGTGTTAATAGGTATTGTTTATAGTTAGTGTTAATAGGTATTGTTTATAGTTAGTGTTAATAGGTATTGTTTATAGTTAGTAGTGTTAATAGGTATTGTTTATAGTTAGTAGTGTTAATAGGTATTGTTTATAGTTAGTAGTGTTAATAGGTATTGTTTATAGTTAGTGTTAATAGTTAATCATGTATAGTTTTGTGTTAATAGTTGATCCTTAGTAGTGTTACTAGTTCACTTTTTATAGTTCGTAGTGTTAATAGGTATTGTTTATAGTTAGTGTTAATAGTTTATAGTTAGTGTTAATAGTTGCTAGTTAGTAGTGTTACTAATCAATTATAGTTAGTCGTGTTAATAGTTAATAGTTAGACTGCATACGCTATGATTCTTGGTCACCCATTCCTCTCAGCTGCTCCTTTAACATCCAGCGCATTTGGTAAGTATTTGGACTTCTTGACTTTTTCCACATTTTGTTACGTTACAGCTTTATTCTAAAATGGATTAAATAAAACATTTCCTCATCAATCTGGACACAATGCCACGTAATGACAAAGCGGAAAAATGGGTTTTAGACATTTTTGTACAAATGTATTAAAAATCAAAAACAGAAATACCTCATTTACATACGTTTTCAGACCCTTTGCTATGAGACTTGAAATTGAGCTCAAGTGCATCCTGTTTCCATTGATCATCCTTGAGATGTTTCCACATGTCAAGGCACAGATCTGTGGAAGGAGACCAAAATATGTCTGCAGCATTGAAGGTCCCCAAGAACACAGTGGCCTCCATCATTCTTTAATGGAAGAAGTTTGGAACCACCAAGTCTCTTCCTAGAGCTTGACAGCCAGGCCAAACTGAGCAATCGGGATAGAAGGATCTTGGTCAGGGAGGTGACCAAGAACAAGATGGTCACTCTGACAGAGCTCCAGAGTTCCTCTGTGGAGATGGGAGAACATTCCAGAAAGACAACCATCCACCATTCAGGCCTTTATGGTAGAGTGGCCATACGGAAGCCACTCTTCAGTAAAAGGCACATGACAGCCCACTTTGAGTTTGCCAAAAGGCACCTAAAGGACTATGACCATGAGAAACAAGATTCTCTGGTCAGATGGAACCTATTAATTAATTATTTTATTTAACATTTATTTAACTAGTAAGAACAAATTCTTATTTACAATGACGGCTTAGGAACAGTGGGTTAAGTACCTTGTTAAGGGGCAGAATGACAGATTTTTACCTTGTCAATTCAGTGATTCGATCTAGCATCCTTTTGGTTACTAGCCCAATGCTCTAACCACTAGGCTACCTGCCGCCCCAAAACCATGATTGAACTCTTTGGCTTGAATGCCAAGCGTCACGTCTGGAGGAAACTAGGCACCGCTCATCACCTGGCCAATACCATCTCTATGTTTTTTATTTATTTTATTTCACCTTTATTTAACCAGGTAGGCTAGTTGAGAACAAATTCTCATTTGCAACTGCGACCTGGCCAAGATAAAGCAAAGCAGTGTGAACAGACAAAACAGAGTTACACATGGAGTAAACAATTAATAACACAGTATCATGTTGTGGGGATGTATTTCAGCTGCAGGGACTGGGATACTAGTCAGGATCGAGGGGGAAATGAACGGACAAAGTACAGAGAGATCCTTGGTGAAAACATGCTTCAGAGTGCTCAGGACCTCAGACTGGGGCTCAGACATTCATTCCCCTTTAAGATACTCCTGAACTATGCTACATTCATTCCCCTGAGATGCCCCTTTAAGATACTCCTGAACTATGCTACATTCATTCCCGGACTTTAAGATACATCCTGAACTATGCTAATTCATTCCCCTGAGATGCCCCTTTAAGATACTCTGAACTATGCTACATAGGCTTCCCCTTTAAGATACTCACTGAACCGTGCTTCAACATTCATTCCCCTGAGATGCCCCTTTAAGATAAATCCTGAACTATTTTCATTTTTTTGTTTTAAGATACTTGCTGAAATTCGTAAAAAGCTGTTTTTGCTTTGTCCCTGAGATGCCCCTTTAAGATACTCCTGAACCATGCTACATTCATTCCCTGAGATGCCCCTTTAAGATACTCCTGAACTATGCTAAATTCATTCCCTCTAAGATACTCCTGAACCATGCACTTCATTCCCCTGAGATGCCCCTTTAAGATACTCCTGAACTATGCTACATTCATTCCCCTTTAAGATACTCCTGAACTATGCTACATTCATTCCCCTGAGATGCCCCTTTAAGATACTCCTGAACCATGCTACATTCATTCCCCTTTTCAAGATGCCCCTTTACTCCTGAACCATGCTACATTCATTCCCCTGAGATGCCCCTTTAAGATACTCCTGAACTATGCTACATTCATTCCCCTTTAAGATACTCCTGAACTATGCTACATTCATTCCCCTGAGATGCCCCTTTAAGATACTCCTGAACCATTCTACATTCATTCCCCTTTAAGATACTCCTGAACTATGCTACATTCATTCCCCTGAGATGCCCCTTTAAGATACTCCTGAACTATGCTACATTCATTCCCCTTTAAGATACTCCTGAACTATGCTACATTCATTCCCCTGAGATGCCCCTTTAAGATACTCCTGAACCATGCTACATTCATTCCCCTTTAAGATACTCCTGAACTATGCTACATTCATTCCCCTGAGATGCCCCTTTAAGATACTCCTGAACCATGCTACATTCATTCCCCTGAGATGCCCCTTTAAGATACTCCTGAACTATGCTACATTCATTCCCCTTTAAGATACTCCTGAACTATGCTACATTCATTCCCCTGAGATGCCCCTTTAAGATACTCCTGAACTATGCTACATTCATTCCCCTTTAAGATACTCCTGAACTATGCTACATTCATTCCCCTGAGATGCCCCTTTAAGATACTCCTGAACTATGCTACATTCATTCCCCTGAGATGCTCCTTTAAGATACTCCTAAACCATGCTACATTCATTCCCCTCGAGATGCCCCTTTAAGATACTCCTGAACTATGCTACATTCATTCCCCTTTAAGATACTCCTGAACCATGCTACATTCATTCCCCTCGAGATGCCCCTTTAAGATACTCCTGAACTATGCTACATTCATTCCCCTGAGATGCCCCTTTAAGATACTCCTGAACTGTGCTACATTCATTCCCCTGAGTGTGGTGCATTTAAGATATTCCTGAACCATTACATAACAAATATCACTCAATTTGACCACCGCATTCCTAGAATGCGTCCAAATGGCACACTAGTCCCTATATAGTGCACTGCTTATGACCAGAGATCTAAAGGGAAAGGGGGATACCTAGTCATTTGTACAACTGAATGCCTTCAACTGAAATCAACTGAAATGTGTCTTCCGCATTTAACCCCCAACCCCTCTTCAGCGCCCGGGGAACAGTGGGTAAACTGCCTTGTTCAGGGGAACAGTGGGTAAACTGCCTTGTTCAGGGGAACAGTGGGTTAACTGCCTTGTTCAGGGGAACAGTGGGTAAACTGCCTTGTTCAAGGGAACAGTGGGTAAACTGCCTTGTTCAGGGGAACAGGGGGTTAACTGCCTTGTTCAGGGGAACAGTGGGTAAACTGCCTTGTTCAGGGGAACAGTGGGTTAACTGTCTTGTTCAGGGGAACAGGGGTTAACTGCCTTGTTCAGGGGAACAGGGGTAAACTGCCTTGTTCAGGGAACAGTGGGTAAACTGCCTTGTTCAGGGGCAGTGGGTAAACTTTTACCTTGTTCAGGGGATTTTGGGTAAACTGTCTTGTTCAGGGGAACAGGGGCAAAGTGCCTTGTTCAGGGGCAAAGTGGTTAACTTCTGTTCAGCTCAGTTGGTAAACTGCCTTGTTGCCAGGGTACAGTGGGTTAACTGCCTTGCTCAGGGGAACAGTGGAATGTTGTTCAGGGGAACAGTGGGTAAACTGCCTTGTTCAGGGGAACAGTGGGTAAATGCCTTGTTCAGGAATGTGGGTAAACTCAAATTGTTCAGGGGTTAGTGGGTAATGGTTCAGGGGCAGAAGGACAGACTTTTCACCTTGTCAGCTCGGGGATTTTAGGCAGAGCTGATAAGAACTAGTGCACTACTAGGCAATAGTGTGCCATTTGAACCAAAGTGGTCCTTCTGTTGCTCAGTTGGTCATGGCGTATCTGTAATGCCAGGGTTTCCTCCCCTTGCCCAATCTTAACCTTAAGTGGGTTCGATCCCTGGGACCACCCAACACCAGAGGGGAATGTATGCACACATGACTGTAATTGGCTTTGATGATAATGAGCCAATCAGATTAAATGGCATATATAGGAATGTTTGGTCAACCACATTTACATTTGTCATTTATGGCTGAGTAACACAATCCAATAACAAGGGTTTTTCATTTGAATTGAGTTCTATGTGTTATGTAATGGTTCAGGAGTATCTTAAATATCAGCTTATAGTTCACTGTCTCTCGGCCTAGACAGAGCTCAAAGAACTCTTGAAGATTGTGAATTTGGATAATCATGTGACTCCATTCTATTGACTTGGTCATTGTGTATCTGTTCCAGGATGAAGTTTCCTGCCCTTACCCAATCTTAACCTTAAGTGGGGAAAATCCTAAACTGACACCTGATCAGTGTCTAGGGGCAACTTGATAACCGAACACCAGAGGGGACTTCCATGCCTGTGAGCTTTGACTTGATTGGCTTCCCATGATGACTCATGTGCCAATCAGATTAGTTCTTACTGGAGTTCACCAACCACAAGTCATTTGTGATGTATGGCTGAGTAACACAATCCAATAACAAGGGTTTTGCATTTGAATTCAGTTTCGTCCATCAGTTGCCTCCATCTATTTATATATCCAGCTTATAGTTCATTGGCGTAAAGGCCTAGGACACAGTCAAAGAGAGACTAAGATTGTGACATTTGGATACATCATGTCCTGTTACATGTCCTGATATGTCATGTCCTGTTTCATCATGGCCTGTTACGTCATGTCCTGTTACATCATGTCCTGTTACATCATGACCTGTTACATCATGTCCTGTTACATCATGTCCTGATACATCATGTCCTGATATATCATGTCCTGTTACATCATGTCCTGTTACATCATGTCCTGATATATCATGTCCTGTTACATCATGTCCTGTTACATCATGACCTGTTACATCATGTCCTGTTACATCATGTCCTGATACATCATGTCCTGTTACATCATGACCTGTTACATCATGTCCTGTTACATCATGTCCTGATACATCATGATCTGTTACATCATGACCTGTTACATCATGTCCTGTTACATCATGTCCTGTTACATCATGACCTGTTACATCATGTCCTGATATATCATGGCCTGTTACATCATGTCCTGTTACATCATGTCCTGATATATCATGGCCTGTTACATCATGTCCTGTTACATCATGTCCTGATATATCATAGCCTGTTCTTTCAACCTTGTGAAGCTGTGTGATCTGCCCCCCTCCCCCGAAGTTGTGTTTTGTTCACATATAGACACTCTCACACACTCCTTTTTCTCTCTCTCCCACATAGCACACACAGACACACAGACACACAGACACACACAGACACACAGCACACACAGACACACAGACACACACAGACACACAGCACACACAGCACACACAGACAGACACACAGCACACACAGACACACAGCACACACAGACAGACAGCACACACAGCACACACAGACACACACAGACACACAGCACACACAGACACACAGACACACACAGACACACAGCACACAGACACGCACAGACACACAGCACACACAGACACACAGCACACACAGACACACAGCACACACAGACAGACAGCACACACAGACACACAGCACACACAGACACACAGCACACACAGACACATGCACACACAGACACACAGCACACACAGCACATACAGACACATGCACACAGCACACACAGACACATACACACACAGCACACATCATACATAGCACACACACACCAGCGCATTTTATAGGAAGACATAACGAGCCACACCGCGGGCACTTCCACTCCCTGGCCAAGCTCAGCGCATGCCTTTCCTTACAGGTAGTCACAAGGAGGAGCTGTGTCCCAAATGGCACCCTCTTCCCTATTTAGTGCCCTACTTATGACCAGGACCAATAAGGTAGAGGGTGAACAGACCACCGAGCAACACGCCACACACCTCCACTGAGAATACAGGAAGGGCGGAGGGAAACATGATGTAATCCTGGCTGTGTTAAAAGGAGATGTGGTTTGTTTGGTGTGGATGTAATCCTGTCTGTGTTAGGATTAATCCTGTCTGTGTTAAAAGGAGTTCTGGTTTGTTTTGTGTGGATGTAATCCTGTCTGTGTTAGGATTAATCCTGTCTGTGTTAAAAGGAGATGTGGTTTGTTTGGTGTGGATGTAATCCTGTCTGTGTTAAAAGTACATGTGGTTTGTCGGTGTAACTCTGAAGCTCTCTGGTAGATACCCTAATCCGTACCCTAGATACCCTAACCCGTACCCTAGATACCCTAACCCGTACCCTAGATACCCTAATCCGTACCCTAGATACCCTAATCCGTACCCTAGATACCCTAACCCATACCCTATTTCAGATAACGGCAGCCCAAGTATGACAGGGCAGAATGAAGGGAGAACTCCAATCCTAAAGCACCCTGGTTAATGTAGGTTTTACGGTCGTACCGCCGCGTAGTCAGTACAGGTGTACCACACATGTGGGCTTAGAGGCATGGGTTTGTCATTAGACCGATTCCCAGATTGATGTTTAACTATAAAAATATCAAGCAAAATGGATTTGGGTACTCCGGGAGGATAAAACGTCCATATTTCTTTCCCCTGGATTTGGAGTTGCAGGTTCATTGAACATATACTTCATTAAAAAAAAACAAGTTCTTATGTTACGTTTCTTTACTATCTGACGGAGGGAGAACACAGAAATATTCTGCTGCTTTCATTACTTTCCGTGAAAAGAAGACAATCTGGAGACCGTTGTGGGCTCGGTGGAAGCTCTGCTGTGTTGTTGTAAAACTTGTTTTAGTCCGCCCCCCTCATTTACGTTTAGGTTTGACTAATGATGGAGGATTTGCCGGCTGGAGATAATATGAGATAATATGTCAAAACGTCTAGCATAAAGATTCATTGTCTGCCCCCCCCCCCCCCCCCCCCTCCACACACCTGGAAGGAACGACGCCAGACCAAACACATCTTACCTCCAGCCACTGCCTGTTATTGACATGGTTTGCCTACCGACGAAGGCCCTTATATAAATGGGTGACGGCAGAGAGCGTTATCATCGGGATAATAATAATAATAATAATAATATATGCCATTTAGCAGACGCTTTTATCCAAAGCGACTTACAGTCATGTGTGCATACATTCTATGTATGGGTGGTCCCGGGGATCGAACCCACTACCCTGGCGTTACAAGCGCCATGCTCTACCAACTGAGCTACAGAATCACAGTGACTTGTTGTCTCACATTTCTCAAAAGGAGTGGAGGGGTGTCATTATAGGGGCCTTTTCAAGCCAACTCAACACCCAGAAGGGCCAGATGCCCAGCTAAGTGCAGGGGAACAGAGAGACTGGCTGCTACTTCACAGGACCCGGGCTGCCAGAGAGTCCTAGCATTCACTAATGGCCAGATTAGGGGCTAATCTCTACCGTCTAGCCCTGAAACACCAGTCATATTGCCCTGGAACACACTCATATTGAACCCAGTCATATTGCCCTGAACTAGCCATAGACTGTTCTCTCTACTACCGCATGGCAAGTGAGACCGGAGCCACAAGACTCCTGAATATCTAATCGGCTACCCGGACTATTTGCATTGCCCCCCCCTTTTACACTTCTGCTACTCTCTGCTGTTTATCACCTATGCATAGTCACTTTAATAACTGTACTTACATGTACATATTACCTAAATTACCTCGACTAACCGGTGCCCCCGCACATTGACTCTGTGCTGGTACCCCCTGTAAATAGTCTCACTATTGTTATTTTACTGCTGCTCTTTAATTACTTGTTACTTTTATTTCTTATTCTTATTTGTACTGCGTTGTTGGTTAGGGGCTCGTAAGTAAGCATTTCCCTGTAAGTTCTACACCTGTTGTATTCAGCATTTCCCTGTAAGGTCTTCACCTGTTGTATTCAGTTTCCCTGTAAGTTCTACACTGTTGTATTCAGCATTTCACTGTAAGGTCTTCACCTGTTGTATTCAGCATTTCCCTGTAAGGTCTTCACCTGTTGTATTTGGCGCATGTGACTAATAAAATTAGATTTTAATTTAATTGAATTTGAACCCCAGCCGTATTGCCCTGAAACTGAGTCATATTGAACCCAGTCATATTGAACTAAGTCATATTGCCCTGAAACCCAGTCATATTGAACCCAGTCATATTGCCCTGAAACCCAGTCATATTGAACCCAGTCATATTGAACTAAGTCATATTGCCCTGAAACCCAGTCATATTGAACACCAGTCATATTGAACCCAGTCATATTGCCCTGAAACCCAGTCATATTGAACCCAGTCATATTGAACCCAGTCATATTGAACTAAGTCATATTGCCCTGAAACCCAGTCATATTGAACCCAGTCATATTGAACCCAGTCATATTGAACTAAGTCATATTGCCCTGAAACCCAGTCATATTGAACCCAGTCATATTGAACCCAGTCATATTGAACTAAGTCATATTGCCCTGAAACCCAGTCATATTGAACCCAGTCATATTGAACTAAGTCATATTGCCCTGAAACCCAGTCATATTGAACCCAGTCATATTGCCTTTTCTTGAGAGGTTTCTCAGAGACAGAAACATAGAAAATTAGCACATTTTGGGAGGAGTGAGTACAGGGAGTGTAAGTGTGTGTGTGTGTGTGTGTGTGTGTGCGTGCGTGTGTGTGTGTGTGTGTGTGTGTGTGTGTGTGTGTGTGTGTGTGTGTGTGTGTGTGTGTGTGCGTGCGTGCGTGCGTGTGAGATGGAGAGCCTAAGTTGTCTAATGGACATCCAGGCCCTTAGAAACTGCACTTAATTTATTTTATTTTCGTCCATCAAAGGCAGGATTGTTCTGCCGGTTTTCGTAATGGAAAGCATTAGTTCTGGATCCTTTTCAATGGGGTGATTAAGCCATCAAAGGTCACAGCATACGATCCACTACATGAGAAAATACAAAATCCCCTTCTCGTGTTTTCCCCCTTAACCTGATCCCGCAGGAGCAAAAGAGTTGCAGCTGTCATTTCCAGGCCATAATTCGGGAGCACACACCAGACATGGCGCTAGTATGTTGAACTGTTAGGGCAATTTACCTAACGGTGGATGAAATGGAGGGCTTTTTCCCTTTGAACCGAATCCACATTTTTTAAAATAAAGGCCTGAAACCACTTTGATTACTGGATGGAAGAGAAAGGAGAGGACAAGGGAGAAAATCCTGTATTATTGTAGGGTTAGAGTTAGGGTTTATTGTAGGGTTAGACTTGGGGTTTATTGTAGGGTTAGAGTTAGGGTGTATTGTAGGGTTAGAGTTAGGGTTTATTGTAGGGTTAGGGTTTATTGTAGGGTTAGATTTAGGGTGTATTGTAGGGTTAGAGTTAGGGTTTATTGTAGGGTTAGAGTTAGGGTTTATTGTAGGGTTAGATTTAGGGTTTATTGTAGGGTTAGACTTGGGGGTTTATTGTAGGGTTAGATTTAGGGTTTATTGTAGGGTTAGGGTTTACTGTAGGCAGAGCCATCATGCCCCAGAGCCGTCATGCCCACAGGGGCATGTGCTCCCTCAGATTTGTCCTGTTTAAAAAATACATTAAAAATTATAATAATAATAATAATATATATACTACCGGTCAAAAGTGTCTTTATATGTACTGTTTTCTACGTTGTAGAATAATACTGAAGACATCACAACTATGAAATAACACATATGGAATCATGTTGTAAACATAAAAGTGTTTTAGATTTTAGATTCTTCAAAGTAGCCACCCTTTGCACTCTCTTAGCATTCTCTCAACCAGCTTCACCTGGAATGCTTTTCCAACAGCCTTGAAGGAGTTCCCACATATGCTGAGCACTTGTTGGCTGTTTTACCTTCACTCTACGGTCATCCCAAACCATCTCAGTTGGGTTGAGGTCAGGTGATTGTATAGACTAGGCAATCTGATGCAGCACTCCATCCCTCTCCTTCTTGGTCAAATAGCTCTTACACAGCCTGGAGGTGTGTTGGCTCATTGTCCTATTGAAAAACAAATGATAGCTAAGCGCAAACCAGATGGGAGGCGTATCACTGCAGAATGCTGTGGTAGCCATGCTGGTTAAGTGTGCCTTGAATTTAAAAAAAATCCCTGACCACCTCACCAGCAAAACACCCCCACATCATCACACCTCCATCACTGTGGGAACCACACATGTGGAGGTCATCCGTTCACCTACTCTGCGTCTCACAAAGACACAGCAGTTGGAATAAAAAAATTCAAATTTGGATCTTATGTCTAAAGTCCATTGCTCATGTTTCTTGGCCCAAGCAAGTCTCTTCTTCTTATTGGTGTCCTGTAGTAGTGGTTACTTTGCAGCATTCCGACCACGAAGGCCTGATTCACGCAGTCTCCTCTGAACAGTTGATGTTGAGATGTGTCTGTTACTTGAACTCTGTGAAGCATTTATTTGGGCTGCAATTTCTGAGGCTGGTAACTCTAATGAACTTATCCTCTGCAGCAGAGGTAACTCTGAGCCTTCCGTTCCGGTGGCAGTCCTCATGGGAGCCACTTTCATCATAGTGCTTGATGGTTTTTCGACTGCACTTGAAGAAACGTTCAAAGTTCTTGACATTTTCCGCATTGACTGACCTTCATGTCTTAAAGTAATGATGGACTGTAATTTCTCTTTGCTTATTTGAGCTGTTCTTGCTGTAATATGGACTTGGTCTTTTACCAAATAGGGCTATCTTCTGTATACCAACCCTACCTTGTCCAACGCTCTAACCACTAGGCTACCCTGCCGCCCCACCTGTTATTTTAAATGCATTCCAGGTGACTACCTCATGAAGCTGGTTGAGAGAAAACCAAGCGTTTTCAAATCTGTCATCAAGGCAAAAGGTGGCTACTTTGAAGAATCTCAAATATAAAATATATTTTGATTTGTTTAACACTTTTTTGGTTACGACATGATTCCATATGTGTTCATAGTTTTGATGTCTTCAATATTATTCTACAATGTAAAAAATAGTAAAAATAAACACAAAGCCTTGAATGAGTAGGTGTGTCCAAACGTTTAACTGGTACTGTATATTATTATTTTTACTGTATATTATTAACTAGCCACCTAGCATTTTAATGAAGTCTCCAAACCCCATAACTAGCTACCAATAAGCCATTTCGGGCTATCACTCAAGTTAGAGTAGCTAGCTTATCTAACTATTTTAGCTGGCATGCCTGCTGAAATTAAAAAGCAAGCAGGAACTAAATGTAATAAATAAGACTCACCTTCCTTTCAATCTTTCACCCAGATTTTTAGAAGAGATGCAGAGAAGCATATTTTGTTTCTTTAAAAAATAACCACCAGTCATGAGGATTTTTTACAGAGAATTAGTAAATAGGAAAAAGGTCTTTCAGGTGTTTGAAAAGGCCTAGCCCCCTCCGGACCACGGATTCCACCCTTAGAGATGTCAACCATTTTTTCCCTCTGTTCTCCATTGCAGGCATTGCCTACCTGAGCGGCATGTGCAGCGAGAGAAGGAAATGCATCCTAGCTGAGGACAACGGCCTCAACCTAGCCTTTACCATCGCTCACGAAATGGGCCACAAGTGAGTCAAGTTTTTCCTCTCCCACAACTGTCACCTCACGCTTCACAAGCACGACATCCACCACAAAGGCTAACCAACTGTCACCTCACGCTTCACAAGCTCGACATCCACCACAAAGGCTAACCAACTGTCACCTCACGCTTCACAAGCTCGATATCCACCACAAAGGCTAACCAACTGTCACCTCACGCTTCACAAGCTCGATATCCACCACAAAGGCTAACCTACTGTCACGTGGTCCTTCTGTAGCTCAGTCCACCACAAAGGCTAGAGCACCTGGCGCTTGATATCCACCCAAAGGCTAACCAACTGTTCAATTCCAAGCTCGACCACCCATAACGTAGAATGTATGCACACATGACTGTCACCTCACATTTCACAAGGATAAAAAAGGTCTGTCACCTAAATTTCACAAGCATATATTATTATATTATTATATTACCTCACGCTTCACAAGCTCGATATCCACCACAAAGGCTAACCAACTGTCACCTCACGCTTCACAAGCTCGATATCCACCACAAAGGCTAACCAACTTAATTCTCTCACAAACATGGTATGACATCTATTACTATTTTTATAATGAGTTGTGTGGAAACAAATCTATCGACACAAGTCTACGCAGTAGTTTTGTATCTGAATTTAGCAGCGAAATCGATCGCTAAGATACACTGACTGGATTTTATGCCCTGATAACAGAGTAAGAGTTCTATTCAGTCTGTATCGCTGAACTTCTGTTATATGGATTGAATTGAGCACTAAAGCTATGTTAAGTAAATTCATGGTGGTATGGGGAGTCAAAGGAGCCTACTTGCCCTTAGAGGGCCCTCCACGGTGTCCCCAGAGCAAAAGAGTAAGCAGATCCGCTAATGCTAACGTAGCATCTGGTCTTATGAAAGCCTCTGAGGGTGTGTCATCATCATCCCCACTAGCTCTGTATAGAAAACTCCTCTGGTTGAATTTAATAAAATAAAATACCACTGTGCTTTGTCAGGGCTGAAGCCGCTGTTCCAGTTTGTCTTTCTGTTTATTGGATTGTGTGTGGGAAGCTATTGTTTATCCAATTGTGTGTGTCTGTAGATTTGTTGGACAAACTAAAGTCTCTGGGGTGGTGAGATCAGTGCCCGAAGTTGGTTGCTTTCTTTGTTGTGTGCTTGTCCCAGTTTAGTCCCGCTGATTCACTGATTCAACAGAGATGGGGTTATCTGAGTCTAGAATGCTAATTATTAACTAGTTATTTCATTGTTAATGACATGTTATGTGCAAGCATGCATCTTGGGACGCGAGTCTTCCTATGAATGTGCCTGCGTGTACTTAAATGCATTCACATGTTGGCTATTGGAGCCTACAAAACTAGAGATGTGTGTGTGCGTGTATGTCTGTGTTTGTGTGTGATGTATCTGTCTCAAGATAGTGAACAGGAAAACTAGTTGATGAGTCCTGGAGCACACTTGTCTCTGCCGAATGAGCTCAGAGATCAGAGCTTGCGTTCGTCATGACTTGGCAGTAGTTTCACAAAGGCCACGCTGATGCGGACTACAATTCAAAGACATCAAAGTATCTTGAGTCACTTTCCAAAGGCAGTCGGGGTGAAATGACACAGAATTGAATCACAGAGTCAATACCGTTGAGTGCAAATGTCACAGGGCTACTAGCAAAGCTAGTGTAGCATAACTCAGGGCTAGCGTAGTATAACTCAGGGCTAGCGTAGCATGACACAGGGCTAGTGTAGTATAACTCAGGGCTAGCGTGGCATGACACAGGGCTAGTGTAGTATAACTCAGGGCTAGCGTAGCATGACACAGGGCTAGTGTAGTATAACTCAGGGCTAGTGTAGCATGACACAGGGCTAGCGTAGCATGACACAGGGCTAGCGTGGCATGACACAGGGCTAGTGTAGCATAACTCAGGGCTAGCGTAGCATGACAGAGAGCTAGTGTAGCATGACACAGGGCTAGTGTAGCATGACACAGGGCTAACGTTGCATGAGACAGGGCTAGCGTTGCATGACAGAGGGCTAGTGTTGCATGACACAGGGCTAGTGTAGCATGACACAGGGCTAGTGTTGCATGACACAGGGCTAGTGTAGCATGACAGAGGGCTAGTGTAGCATGACACAGGGCTAGTGTGGCATAACTCAGGGCTAGCGTGGCATGACACAGGGCTAGTGTAGCATAACTCGGGGCTAGCGTAGCATGACAGAGGGCTAGTGTAGCATGACACAGGGCTAGTAAAGCATGTCACAGGGCTAGTGTAACATGACACAGGGCTAGCGTAGCATGACACAGGGCTAGCGTGGCATGACACAGGGCTAGTGTAGCATAACTCAGGGCTAGCGTAGCATGACAGAGAGCTAGTGTAGCATGACAGAGAGCTGGTGTAGCATGACACAGGGCTAGTGTAGCATGACACAGGGCTAACGTTGCATGAGACAGGGCTAGCGTTGCATGACAGAGGGCTAGTGTTGCATGAGACAGGGCTAGCGTTGCATGACAGAGGGCTAGTGTTGCATGACACAGGGCTAGTGTAGCATGACACAGGGCTAGCGTAGCATGACACAGGGCTAGTGTAGCATGACACAGGGCTAGTGTTGCATGACACAGGGCTAACGTTGCATGAGACAGGGCTAGCGTTGCATGACAGAGGGCTAGCGTTGCATGACAGAGGGCTAGTGTTGCATGACACAGGGCTAGTGTAGCATGACACAGGGCTAGTGTAGCATGACACAGGGCTAGCGTAGCATGACACATGACAGAGCTGTCTTCGGGAAGGTGAAAGCCATGACGTAGTGCATTCACCAAACACAAGGTGCAAAAGAAAGGCTGTCTTGTATGAGGTCATTGTACATATTCATCCAATGCAGCATCCATCATCTTACGCTCAAAATAGCAAAATATTATTGTGAACATTCTTGTTCTACCACCCATCTCGCACACATGACTGACCACATTTTAATTTGTGTTTTATATATTATTATATATTATTATTATTCTATTTCTTTTCCATAAACCTTTAAAATCATTTGTTAATATATTGCACTTATGTGCCTTAATGGTCTGAGTAGTTATTGTAAGGAACTAGAGATTAATAATGGCCTTGAACTGCCATTAGAATTCATCCTATAATTGCTCCAAAAATATACAATCAAGTGAAATATTCGTTATGTCATTTGATATGTTACTGTAAGTTGAAACTGATGTTTGATTAAGGGGAAAAAAGTATTTAAATAAAGGTCTTGCGGATAGCTTTTGGCATATCCCATCTGTTATACATTTGGGACTAAACTTAATATACATGTCTGACAGTCAAAAAAGCATGTATTTTTAGCTGTGTAGCTCAGAGTAAAATAGCAAAGTATCAGTCTTTGCAATGGCTTGGATGGCCTCGTTGAATTTGCCATTTTTAAAACACAAGATAAAACGGCTACAAAAAACTATGAAGTAGACGTGACCCAAAATGTTCTTCCTGAGCATTGGGATTTATAGCCAGTCATGCAGAACTAACTGAGATTAAAAACCAATGGTCACGTTAACCCTCAAATCTGATGCTTCACAGTCCAGATGCAGACTGCTTCATCTGTATGTGGTGTTTGGATGTTTTTATTTGATTTTGTTTAACTAGTCTAGTCCGTTAAGAACAAATTCTTATTTACAATGACGGCCTACCAAAAGGCAAAAAGGCCTCCTGCAGGGACGGGGGATTAAAAATGAAAAGTAAAACAAAACACACATCACGACAAGAGAGACATCCCTTCTGTAGCTCAGTTGGTAGAGCATGGCGCTTGTAATGCCAGGGTAGTGGGTTCGATCCCCGGGACCACCCATACGTAGAATGTATGCACACATGACTGTAAGTCGCTTTGGATAAAAGTGTCTGCTAAATGGCATATATATCTAAATGGCATATATATCTATATATATATATATATACTACATAAAGAGAGACATAAGACAACAGCATAGCATGGCAACAACACATGACAACACAGCATGACAACAACATGGTAGCAACACAACATGGCAGCAGCACAACATGGCAGCAGCACAACATGGTAGCTGCGCAAAACATGGTACAAATATTATTGGGCACAGACAACAGCACAAAGGGCAATAATGCTGTGACAACAATACATCACGCGAAGCAGCCACAACTGTCAGTAAGAGTGTCCACGATTGAGTATTTTAATGAAGAGAGTTTGATTGTTTTTTGCAGGTTGTTCTAGTGGCTAGCTGCAGCGAACTGAAAAGACGAGCGACCCAGGGATGTGGGTGCTTTGAGGGAACTTTAACAAAATGTGACTGACAGAACCGGTGTTGTATGTGGAAGATGAGGTTTGCAGTAGGTGTGAACGGTTTACAGAGAAACCAGAGTTCCACATTGAGCTGAACCTGTATTTCACATCCTCTCTAGCCTTCCTTAAGTAAACTCCAGGCTGGCTAGCGTCTGATGACTTGAGAGAAACAAACAGGAATGATTTAGCAGTTGTTTCTGAACAACTTGCAGAAGTTGCAGAGTTTTGTGCATTTCTCTCCTAACTCAGTGTTTGACGTGTTCCTCGGTAATGATGGGGGTCATGTCCTCTGTAGACAATGGTGGGTTAAGGAAAGCATCTGAAAGGCCCGGCTTAGTCTTGAGCCATTGGTTCCCTGACAAGGCTTGCGAGTCACCTCCATTTTAGTAACCTTATCAAAGTGTTTTTTACAAGAGAGAAGCTTTGTTCCTCCTCTGTGACCCTTGATGCACATGATCTTTTCTCACCAGCCACTGATGCGATTTCACAATAGGCCCAGAAGGTCTCACTTTGTCCTGGAAATGCTGTAAAAAACAAAAAGGAGAAAAAAGGGGGAGGAAACCAGCCCAAATGTAGACATGAAGGGAATTATCTAAGATCTGAAGGTTGACTGTTGGGGAATATATTGCTAATGAAGGATTCCGTATTATGGGACATGACTTATGATGATATATGTGCTTTATTTGTACTTGAATAGTGACTTAAAATACATCATGGACATGCATGCAGTGCAGAATATTTTGAAAATATCTGAGAGGGTTTTGCTGTCAAGACAGGGAGGGGTTTGGGGTCAAGATTGAAGTAAAAAATCATGACCTGGTCCACTGATTTAATCCTCACATCAAATAATTTCCCCCAAAATGTCTAACAGTGTTTCTTTGTGTTTTATTGTTGGACTTTTGTCTCCCATTTGCACTAGAGAGCCAATGAAACCACTTTAAAGGGGAAGTGCAGTTAAAAATGAGATTTTAAAGTAGTGCACTATGTAGGGAATATGGTTCTGGTCAAAAGTAGTGCACTATGTAGGGAATAGGGCTCTGGTCAAAAGTAGTGCACTATGTAGGGAATAGGGCTCTGGTATAAAGTAGTGCACTATGTAGGGAATATGGTTAGCTCTGGTCAAAAGTAGTGCACTATCTATGGAATATGGCTCTAGTCAAAAGTAGTGCACTATGTAGGGAATAGGGCTCTGGTCAAAAGTAGTGCACTATCTAGGGAATAGGGCTCTGGTCAAAAGTAGTGCACTATCTAGGGAATATGGCTCTGGTCTAAAGTAGTGCACTATGTAGGGGATAGGGTGCTACTTGAGAATGCAACCAAATGGAAAGCCATCACCCCCCCCTTCCCTCTACCCTCTCTGGATAGAAATCTGTAGCAGATGAGCATTGACTCGTTGCCCTCAGCAACTGGAATCAAGGCGTATTTAATACCCGTGACTGAGTGAACTTGTGCCGATGTTTATTTGCTAATTCCCAGCGCTTTTCATGTTCTTGCGTGTTTTTCGGCAACGACACATGGCTATGGTTTCATGCTAGTGTGTCCTCCTCGGACCAGGTTGGGTGTATTTTTTTGTCCTCTGGTTTTGATAATGTCGATAATGTGCTGGTAATGTGTCGCAACATTTTTCTGAAATCCATATTGGATTTCCTCACAGTTTACACCCTGCTGATTCGAGAAATCATCCAACCGGGATTTCTGGGGGAAAAAGTTGCAGGATATTGTGGTATCATGGCATGATAAGAAGTGTTAGGAATGACATGATGGCACAAACAGACTGGTACCCAGGCAAGAATTTTGCAACCTTAGTCAATAATGCTTTTTTCTCTCTCTCTCTCTCTCTCTCTCTGTGACTGTAGCATGGGTGTGAGTCACGACAACGACCACCAGTCATGTGCGGACGGCCTCCACATCATGTCGGGAGAATGGGTCAAAGGTCAGAACCTGGGCGATGTTTCCTGGTCTGGCTGTAGCCGTGACGACGTGGAGAAGTTCCTCCGGTAAAACCAGCCATCCTTCGTCCTCCTCTTCCTTCCTCCTTCTCACCCTGATCATTTATGTTTCAATTCACTTAATTTCATTCATTGGTTGTCAGTTTGACCAACTTAAACGTTAAAACAATGTTTTATATATTTATTATTTTCATACGGGTTATTTGAAGTCCATTGTCACTACCACGTGTCATCCATTTGCACAGAGAACAGGACGCCCGGCATACTGCAAGGTTTCACTCCTCTCCCCAGTGACGTTATGCATGTATGTCTAAAGACTTGTTTATAACATCAACTACAGCCACAAGAGTCATGCTGTGGAGGAATGCAGCTTGACATTTATTGTCATGAATCTTGCCCTGGAGGCAGAACTGAGCGATTTTCAATAGATGGGCCAGCTGCAAAGTCAAAATTGGCTATGTTGTAAAAATTCATGAAAACGAAAATTTGATTTTTAAGTCTTCATTTCAGATTCCTGACAATGAATGCCAACCTGCTGGAGGAATGAGGGGTTGAATGAGACAGCTGAAAGCTGTGGATGATTAGTTGACCATAATACAGTAGTAAAGTACAGCCAGTGTAGCTGGGAATTTGGCCCGTATTCACAAATCAGTTTAGCCTTTTAGATCATAATGAATAAGATTATATCGACAGGGGGACCTGATCCTTGATCAGAACTCCTAATCTGAGACGCGTTATGAACCCAGACCTGGGTTCAAATAGTATTTGCCATAGTGACGTGAAATGCCCTCAATCGGAAGTCACTTCTTTGCCAGGTTAGTGGAGAGTGACTCAATAGAGAACGTTTCTGTGTGTGTGTGTGTGTGTCCGTGTGTGTGTGTGCATGTGTGTGCATGCACGTGTGTGTGTCGTAGGTCCAAGGCCAGTAGTTGTCTCCTCCAGACCGACCCGCTGAGCTTGAACTCAGTGATCCTGCCATTCAAACACCCAGGGATGACTTACACGGCAGAGGAACAGTGTCAGATCCTCTTCGGAACCACCGCCTCCCACTGTCAAAACATGCAGGTGAGTGAAGCACTAGGAAATGGGAGTCGATTACAAAAGGCATGAACTGCATCGCTGCATCGGAAATGCCGCCATTTCTTTTCTAAGGGTGCATTCACACTGAGCAGCACAGAGTAAAATGGTGGAGCCAGCTGAATGCATTGGTTTGCATGAGGTTGCAGCACACCAAGCACACCAGGCCTCAAAAAATGCATAGCTTATACTCTGTTACCTCTGTGATGTGTCGCGAGGTCCTCCTACATCTGAACAGAGCATGTTGGGATCAGTACCTAGTTTTGAGTTCAGAGAATATTTCCCCCTGTATACATACTGTATACCACATACTTAATGAGTATATACTACATGCTATATACTATAAGTTCATTTTAGTGTACTGTAAATAAACGGTATCCTTTCAGATGAGCGTACTAGAGCTTTGCCTGTCTACCGGAAGTTGATGCTGTTGCTATGCAACCTCTTACTAGCTTGTTAGCATAACAATTACTAGCTAGACTTTTTACAACTTTGGGAGTGTTCTTAAATTCAATCTGGAGTGCCAGCGGGCCCTCATAGACCGCTCTGGGCGTTCATAAACTCAGAGAGTTGTCAGATTGTCGGTTCATAAATTCAGAGCGTTTCGCTCTGGGAGCGTTCAGAGCGCACACTGGACACTCTGGCCCGAGGAGTAGAGTTGACCCGAGTGTTCTGGCCTCACAACGGCAGTCAAACACCCAAGCTAACTGGCTAACGTTGGCTAGCTTGCTAGCTACTTCCAGACACAAATTAGAGAACAACTCACTCTGATAATTTTACACGCCTTAGCAGAGCTGGTTAGGCAGTTTTCATGTTATCTAGAGTGTTGATGACTAACTGTGCTGCTGCCTGCAACAATTTAATTACGCTGACACTGGCCATATTCACCGGGTGTTGAGCATATATTCATCAGTTATTCTGCGCTCGAGAGTGCTCTGAAATCGGAAGTAGCTAGCCAGAGCGAATTTACGAAAGCACCCGAATGTCCATTGAGAACACACATGAGAATACCACTTAGCTAAGAATGACAGGAATAATCCAGTCAATAAACATTGGGTAGTTAGTTAGAGATCAGTTTCAGTTATTAGTAGACAACTAACATTAGGTAGCTAACTAACAATCTGGTACATACTGCTGTAATGATATGCTATGTGGTTCGTAAGGATAGCATAGCTAACAAATTGTCAGCCAACGTAATGTGTAAGGTAACTTATTTGAAAGTCATTACTTTATTACATTGTTCAAAATGTTCTTAACATTTGTCATCATTTGCTAAAGCAATGAATTTGTATTCGTTCTCGTTGGACTTCGGCTGCATATTTTCCACCATTTTCTTCAAATCTGAAAACAATGTGAAGCCACGCCCATTTTCTTCAAATCTGAAAACAATGTGAAGCCACGCCCATTTTCTTCAAATCTGAAAACAACGTGAAGCCAAGCCCATTTGCTTCAAATCTGAAAACAATGTGAAGCCACGCCCATTTTCTTCAAATCTGAAAACAACGTGAAGCCACGCCCATTTCCTTCAAATCTGAAAACAATGTGAAGCCACGCCCATTTTCTTCAAATTTGAAAACAACGTGAAGCCAAGCCCATTTTCTTCAAATCTGAAAACAATGTGAAGCCACGCCCATTTTCTGAAGAATTGCATTAGTATGACATCCGGGAACTTTTTGGCATAGTAACTATATCTATACTATGACCAATATGGATACAATATACTCCATTTACGCCACACATAGTACAGTTAGTGCGGTTAGTAGGAGCATTCAAATATTTGTTATTATGTACGGAAGTTCTCCCCTTACTAAGATAACAACAACAACAACAACGTCATATTTCTAAAACTAGAAAATGACTCAAATTAAAATAGACTTCCTTACATAGTAGAAATCAAAGCGATCTTGACTTCATCGATTCCTACTTATGTTACAATGGCACACTCACTGAAATACAATTATTATTATTTTTGCACTGTTGCCACTGTATGTTTGTCACCATGTTACTATGGAGACACCGGTATCAACCACATCCATCCGTTCCAGAACATATCCCCCTTTCCGAACGGAACAGATCTCTATCTCTCTGAGAACCCTACAAATCACTTCCTCCGAGGTCTCGGGGGGGAATGTTTTTGCTGTTTCGATAACCACTCAAGCTTTAATTCATAAAAAACCTGAGACATATGAACCATATGAACTCTCCCCCCACCCAGTCGCTCTGAGTGAATCCTTAATCTTCACCATAAATCACCAACAATCGTTTTTAAACGGATGACAGATAAATTAAATAAAGAATTACCAAAGATTCGATCGAGGTTCCTCACGTCGCGTCCTGTCACGATAAGATGGCGGCGCAGCCTCGGTGGTGGACCCATTTGTACCCCAGAGGCTCAGCAATCTCATAAAAAGCAACCCATTAATTAAGCTGTGTTATCAGGCACCATGGCAACCGCTGTGTTTACGAACCAAACACCCACCCCTAAATGGCATTTTTTCCACCAGAGTACAAGCGGTTTGAAGAGAACGTGAGCTTTTTATCCACCGTTGGGCTTGTGAAGCTGTATTTAGAGCCTGCAAGTGTTTTTATGGGTCAATGAGGGTTTTTACTGAGAATGTTAGGTGTTGTTTTATTGTTGTCAGGTGCTAATGGAAAACAAGAGGTCAGTTTTCCTTCTTTTCTTTTCTTTACTCATTGAGTTTGTTGCGATTGTGTAATTAGTGAAAATGCATGTAGGCGTGATGCTCACTGTGTTGTTGTTTGAATCACAGGTTGCCCATTTAAACATATGTTTTAGGGGCCTACTACAGTAAAGCCTGTATGTGGTTAGAGGTCCTTCACCCAACAGGTGGTTACTTGGTGCATCTGGCCTCTTAACCATGTAAACCCTACACCCTTTAACTGTGTAAAGTCTACACGCTTTAACTGTGTAAACCCTACACCATTTATCTGTGTAACGTCTACACCCTTTAACCATGTAAACCCTACACCCTTTAACCATGTAAACCCTACACCCTTTAACTGTGTAAAACCTACACCCTTTAACTGTGTAAACCCTACACCCTTTAACTGTGTAAACCCTACACCCTTTAACCATATAAACCCTACACCCTTTAACCATGTAAACCCGACACCCTTTAACTGTGTAAACCCTACACCCTTTAACCATATAAACCCTACACCCTTTAACCATGTAAACCCGACACCCTTTAACTGTGTAAACCCTACACCCTTTAACCATATAAACCTTACACCCTTTAACCATGTAAACCCGACACCCTTTAACTGTGTAAACCCTACACCCTTTAACCATATAAACCCTACACCCTTTAACTGTGTAAACCCTACACCCTTTAACCATGTAAACCCGACACCCTTTAACCGTGTAAACCCTACACCCTTTTACCATATAAACCCTACACCCTTTAACTGTGTAAACCCTACACACTTTAACCATATGAACCCTACACCCTTCAACCATGTGAACATTACACCCTATTCCCTAAATGGTGCACTACTGTTGACAAGGGGCCACTAGGGTTCTGGTCAAAAGTAGTGCACTATAATATAGGGAATAGGGGACCATTTGTGACCGAGCCTTGATTTGCCCCTTAAACCTTCTGTTTCCTTTACACCACCCCCTTCACTTCCTCTCAATGTATTTTGACAGATGTAGAGGCTTCGGTGAAAGACATGCTTCTAAATGTATTGGGGCAGATGTAGAAACTTATGTGAAAGATATGCTTCAAAATGTATTGGGGCAGATGTAGAGGCTTCAGTGAAAGACATGCTTCTAAATGTATTGGGGCAGATGTAGAGGCTTCAGTGAAAGACATGCTTCTAAATGTATTGGGGCAGATGTAGAGGCTTCAGTGAAAGACATGCTTCAAAATGTATTGGGGCAGATGTAGAAACTTATGTGAAAGACATGCTTCTAAATGTATTGGGGCAGATGTAGATGCTTCGGTGAAAGACATGCTTCTAAATGTATTGGGGCAGATGTAGATGCTTCGGTGAAAGACATGCTAATAAATGTATTGGGGCAGATGTAGATGCTTCGGTGAAAGACATGCTAATAAATGTATTGGGGCAGATGTAGAGGCTTCGGTGAAAGACATGCTTCTAAATGTATTGGGGCAGATGTAGAGGCTTCAGTGAAAGACATGCTTCTAAATGTATTGGGGCAGATGTAGATACTTCGGTGAAAGACATGCTAATAAATGTATTGGGGCAGATGTAGAGGCTTCGGTGAAAGACATGCTTCTAAATGTATTGGGGCAGATGTAGATGCTTCGGTGAAAGACATACTTCTAAATGTATTGGGGCAGATGTAGATGCTTCGGTGAAAGACATACTTCTAAATGTATTGGGGCAGATGTAGTGTCATGCAGGTGAATGAGGACCCAAAAGCGACTTGGCGAAAACAGAGTATTTAATCCAGAATAAACTTTACAAAACAAAAAGCATAATACTACACGTAAAGACGAGAACAGACTGGAGACTTGATCGAGAACTGCAGGTTGCCTCGGGAAGGCACTTGAACCTAGCAGACTCAGACACCTGCTCACCACGCAGCATCTGAGGGAAACACGACACGACAGGGCAAAACATAGACACAGCACGGTGAATTATATATGAGGATCCGACAGGGCAGGTACGGGAAACAAGGAGAGAAATAGGGACTCTAATCAGGGAAAAGGATCGGGAACAGGTGTGGGAAGACTAAATGATGATTAGGGGAATAGGAACAGCTGGGAGCAGGAACGGAACGATAGAGAGAAGAGAGAGCGAGAGAGTGAGAGAGGGAGGGGGAGAGAGAGGGATAGAAAGAGGGAAAGAACCTAATAAGCCCAGCAGAGGGAAACGAATAGAATGGGAAGCACAGGGACAAGACATGATAATAAATGACAAAACATGACAGTACCCCCCCACTCACCGAGCGCCTCCTGGCGCACTCGAGGAGGAATCCTGGCGGCAACGGAGGAAATCATCAATGAGTGAACGGTCCAGCACGTCCCGAGACGGAACCCAACTCCTCTCCTCAGGACCGTAACCCTCCCAATCCACTAAGTATTGGTGACCCCGTCCCCGAGAACGCATGTCCATGATCTTATGTACCTTGTAAATAGGTGCGCTCTCGACAAGGACGGGAGGGGGAGGGAAGACGAACGGGGGTGCGAAGAAAGGGCTTAACACAGGAGACATGGAAGACAGGATGGACGCGACGAAGATGTCGCGGAAGAAGCAGTCGCACAGCGACAGGATTGACGACCTGGGAGACACGGAACGGACCAATGAACCGCGGAGTCAACTTACGAGAAGCTGTCGTAAGAGGAAGGTTGCGAGTGGAAAGCCACACTCTCTGGCCGCAACAATACCTAGGACTCTTAATCCTGCGTTTATTGGCGGCTCTCACAGTCTGTGCCCTGTAGCGGCAAAGTGCAGACCTCACCCTCCTCCAGGTGCGCTCACAACGTTGGACAAACGCTTGAGCGGAGGGAACGCTGGACTCGGCAAGCTGGGAAGAGAATAGAGGAGGCTGGTAACCCAGACTACTCTGAAACGGAGATAACCCGGTAGCAGACGAAGGAAGCGAGTTGTGAGCGTATTCTGCCCAGGGGAGCTGTTCTGCCCAAGACGCAGGGTTTCTGAAAGAAAGGCTGCGTAGTATGCGACCAATCGTCTGATTGGCCCTCTCTGCTTGACCGTTAGACTGGGGATGAAACCCGGAAGAGAGACTGACGGACGCACCAATCAAACGACAGAACTCCCTCCAAAACTGTGACGTGAATTGCGGGCCTCTGTCTGAAACGGCGTCTAACGGGAGGCCATGAATTCTGAACACATTCTCGATAATGATTTGTGCCGTCTCCTTAGCGGAAGGAAGTTTAGCGAGGGGAATGAAATGTGCCGCCTTAGAGAACCTATCGACAACCGTAAGAATCACAGTCTTCCCCGCAGACAAAGGCAGACCGGTAATGAAGTCTAGGGCGATGTGAGACCATGGTCGAGAAGGAATGGGGAGCGGTCTGAGACGACCGGCAGGAGGAGAGTTACCCGACTTAGTCTGCGCGCAGTCCGAACAAGCAGCCACGAAACGGCGCGTGTCACGCTCCTGAGTCGGCCACCAAAATCGCTGGCGAATAGACGCAAGAGTGCCTCGAACACCGGGATGACCAGCTAACTTGGCAGAGTGAGCCCACTGAAGAACAGCCAGACGAGTGGAAACAGGAACGAAAAGGAGGTTACTAGGACAAGCGCGCGCGACGCAGTGTGCGTGAGTGCTTGCTTAACCTGTCTTTCAATTCCCCAGACTGTCAACCCGACAACACGCCCATAAGGAAGAATCCCCTCGGGATCAGTAGAAGCCACAGAAGAACTAAACAGACGGGATAAGGCATCAGGCTTGGTGTTCTTGCTACCCGGACGGTAAGAAATCACAAACTCGAAACGAGCGAAAAACAACGCCCAACGAGCTTGACGGGCATTAAGTCGTTTGGCAGAACGGATGTACTCAAGGTTCTTATGGTCTGTCCAAACGACAAAAGGAACGGTCGCCCCTCCAACCACTGTCGCCATTCGCCTAGGGCTAAGCGGATGGCGAGCAGTTCACGGTTACCCACATCATAGTTGCGCTCAGATGGCGACAGGCGATGAGAAAATAAGCGCAAGGATGAACCTTATCGTCAGACTGGAAGCGCTGGGATAGAATGGCTCCCACGCCTACCTCTGAAGCGTCAACCTCGACAATGAATTGTCTAGTGACGTCAGGAGTAACGAGGATAGGAGCGGACGTAAAACGTTCTTTTAGAAGATCAAAAGCTCCCTGGGCGGAACCGGACCACTTAAAACACGTCTTGACAGAAGTAAGAGCTGTGAGAGGGGCAGCAACTTGACCGAAATTACGAATGAAACGCCGATAGAAATTAGCGAAACCTAAAAAGCGCTGCAACTCGACACGTGACCTTGGAACGGGCCAATCACTGACAGCTTGGACCTTAGCGGAATCCATCTGAATGCCTTCAGCGGAAATAACGGAACCGAGAAAAGTAACGGAGGAGACATGAAAAGAGCACTTCTCAGCCTTTACGTAGAGACAATTCTCTAAAAGGCGCTGTAGAACACGTCGAACGTGCTGAACATGAATCTCGAGTGACGGTGAAAAAATCAGGATATCGTCAAGATAGACAAAAACAAAGATGTTCAGCATGTCTCTCAGAACATCATTAACTAATGCCTGAAAAACAGCTGGCGCATTGGCGAGACCAAACGGCAGAACCCGGTACTCAAAATGCCCTAACGGAGTGTTAAACGCCGTTTTCCACTCGTCCCCTCTCTGATGCGCACGAGATGGTAAGCGTTACGAAGGTCCAACTTAGTAAAGCACCTGGCTCCCTGCAGAATCTCGAAGGCTGATGACATAAGGGGAAGCGGATAACGATTCTTAACCGTTATGTCATTCAGCCCTCGATAATCCACGCAGGGGCGCAGAGTACCGTCCTTCTTCTTAACAAAAAAGAACCCCGCCCCGGCCGGAGAGGAAGAAGGCACTATGGTACCGGCGTCAAGAGACACAGATAAATAATCCTCGAGAGCCTTACATTCGGGAGCCGACAGAGAGTATAGTCTACCCCGAGGAGGAGTGGTCCCCGGAAGGAGATCAATACTACAATCATACGACCGGTGAGGAGGAAGGGAGTTGGCTCGGGACCGACTGAAGACCGTGCGCAGATCATGATATTCCTCCGGCACTCCTGTCAAATCGCCAGGTTCCTCCTGAGAAGTGGGGACAGAAGAAATGGGAGGGATGGCAGACATTAAGCACTTCACATGACAAGATACGTTCCAGGATAGGATAGAATTACAAGACCAATTAATAGAAGGATTATGACATACTAGCCAGGGATGACCCAAAACAACAGGTGTGAAAGGTGAACGAAAAAAAATCAAAGAAATAGTCTCACTGTGGTTACCAGATACTGTGAGAGTTAAAGGTAGTGTCTCAAATCTGATACTGGGAAGATGACTACCATCTAAGGCAAACATGGGCGTAGGCTTGTCTAACTGTCTGAAAGGAATGTTATGTTTCCGAACCCATGCTTCGTCCATGAAACAACCCTCAGCCCCAGAGTCAATCAAGGCACTGCATGTAGCACCCGAACCGGTCCAGCGTAGATGGACCGACATAGTAGTACAAGATCTAGATGAAGAGACCTGAGTAGTAGCGCTCACCAGTAGCCCTCCGCTTACTGATGGGCTCTGGCCTCTTACTGGACATGAATTAACAAAATGTCCATCAAATCCGCAATAGAGGCACAGGCGGTTGGTGATCCTTCGTTCCCTCTCCTTAGTCGAGATGCGAATCCTCCCAGCTGCATGGGCTCAGTCTCAGAGCCAGAGGAGGGAGATGGTTGCGATGCGGAGCAGGGAAACACCGTTGATGCGAGCTCTCTTCCACGAGCCTGGTGACGAAGATCTACCCGTCGTTCTATGCGGATGGCGAGAGCAATCAAAGAGTCCACACTGGAAGGAACCTCCCGAGAGAGAATCTCATCTTTGACCACTGTGTGGAGTCCCTCCAGAAAACGAGCGAGCAGCGCCGGCTCGTTCCAGTCACTAGAGGCAGCAAGAGTACGAAACTCTATAGAGTAATCCGTTATGGATCGATCACCTTGGCATAGGGAGGCCAGGACCCTAGAAGCCTCCCCACCAAAAACTGAACGGTCAAAAACCCGAATCATCTCCTCTTTAAAGTTCTGGTAATTGTTAGAACAATCAGCCCTTGCCTCCCAGATAGCTGTGCCCCACTCTCGGGCCCGGCCAGTAAGGAGTGAAATGACGTAAGCAACCCGAGCTCTCTCTCTAGAGTATGTGTTGGGTTGGAGAGAGAACACAATCTCACACTGGGTGAGAAAGGAGCGGCACTCAGTGGGCTGCCCGGAGTAGCAAGGTGGGTTATTAACCCTAGGTTCTGGAGGCTCGGCAGGCCAGGAAGTAACAGGTGGCACGAGACGAAGACTCTGGAACTGTCCAGAGAGGTCGGAAACCTGAGCGGCCAGGCTCTCCACGGCATGGCGAGCAGCAGACAATTCCTGCTCGTGTCTGCCGAGCATGGCTCCTTGGATCTCGACGGCAGTGTTACGAGCGTCTGTAGTCGCTGGGTCCATTCCTCGGTCGGATCCTTCTGTCATGCAGGTGAATGAGGACCCAAAAGCGACTTGGCGAAAACAGAGTATTTAATCCAGAATAAACTTTACAAAACAAAAAGCATAATACTACACGTAAAGACGAGAACAGACTGGAGACTTGATCGAGAACTGCAGGTTGCCTCGGGAAGGCACTTGAACCTAGCAGACTCAGACACCTGCTCACCACGCAGCATCTGAGGGAAACACGACACGACAGGGCAAAACATAGACACAGCACGGTGAATTATATATGAGGATCCGACAGGGCAGGTACGGGAAACAAGGAGAGAAATAGGGACTCTAATCAGGGAAAAGGATCGGGAACAGGTGTGGGAAGACTAAATGATGATTAGGGGAATAGGAACAGCTGGGAGCAGGAACGGAACGATAGAGAGAAGAGAGAGCGAGAGAGTGAGAGAGGGAGGGGGAGAGAGAGGGATAGAAAGAGGGAAAGAACCTAATAAGCCCAGCAGAGGGAAACGAATAGAATGGGAAGCACAGGGACAAGACATGATAATAAATGACAAAACATGACATGTAGAGGCTTCGGTGAAAGACATGCTTCTAAAGAGGATTCCTTGATGATTGGTTTTCTATTGCAACCTTGCAAACTCTCAATATAAATAGCTTTTCATTGATATATTTACAGTTTGTTAATCTCAGTTAACCCAGAACTAAAATCTTGCATAATTAGTTCATCTGCATGATTTAGTTCTGGGTTCATATGTGTTAGAAATTGAGTTCCGGTTTGTGAAGAATCGACCCTTGCAAAATTAAACTCTCAGCCAAAGCCCCCCCCTTCCGCTAATTTCACCCCACACGCAAAGCAGTCGAAGTTTAAGCCTTCGCCAAATTCTGATACATCTAAATAATCTGTGACCTTCGCCCAATCCTGATACATCCAAATAATCAAATCAAATCAAATTGTATTGGTCACATACACATGGTTAGCAGATGTTATTGGTCACATACACATGGTTAGCAGATGTTAATGGTCACATACACATGATTAGCAGATGTTATTGGTCACATACACATGGTTAGCAGATGTTAATGGTCACATACACATGGTTAGCAGATGTTAATGGTCACATACTCATGGTTAACAGATGTTAATGGTCACATACACATGGTTAGCAGATGTTAATGGTCACATACACATGGTTAGCAGATGTTAATGGTCACATACACATGGTTAGCAGATGTTAATGGTCACATACACATGGTTAGCAGATGTTAATGGTCACATACACATGGTTAGCAGATGTTAATGGTCACATACACATGGTTAGCAGATGTTATTGGTCACATACACATGGTTAGCAGATGTTAATGGTCACATACACATGGTTAGCAGATGTTAATGGTCACATACTCATGGTTAGCAGATGTTAATGGTCACATACACATGGTTAGCAGATGTTAATGGTCACATACACATGGTTAGCAGATGTTAATGGTCACATACACATGGTTAGCAGATGTTAATGGTCACATACACATGGTTAGCAGATGTTAATGGTCACATACACATGGTTAGCAGATGTTAATGGTCACATACACATGGTTAGCAGATGTTAATGGGAATGTAGCAAAATGCTTGTGCTTCTAGTTCCCGACAGTGCAGTAATATTCAACAAGTAATCTAACAATTCCACAACAACTACCTAATGCACACAGATCTAAAGGGATGGAATAAGAGTATGTACATATATATATATATATATACAGTGTATATATATATATATATATATATATACAGATACATATATGGATAAGTGATAAGCCAGAAGCAATATATGATATAAAATACAGTATATACATATGAGATGAGTAATGTAAGATATGTAAACATTATTCAAGTGGCATTATTCAAGTGACTAGTGATCCATTTATTAAAGTGGCCAATGATTTCGAGTCATCAGTGATGAAAACCCAAGCACCGGAACTACTGTTTGGTCATTATCCGACGCATTCCATCCCGTTGAGACAGATTCTTCAGTTTACGTACAGCATCTGTTCAGGAGGGATTAGTGACATTAAGTTTAGTAGGGGTCTGAAACCTAAAGCACAGAGATTCCTTGGTGTCCACGTCACCAATTATTTATTATGGTCCAAACATACCAAGACAGTCGTGAAGAGGGTAGAACAAAACATGTTCCCCCCTCAGGAGACTGGAAAGATTTGGCATGGGTCCCCAGATCCTCAAAAAGTTCTACAGCTGCACCATCAAGAGCATCCTGACTGGTTGCATCACCGCCTGGTATGGCAACTGCTCGGCATCCGACCGTAAGACGCTACAGAGGGTAGTGCGTACAGCCCAGTGCATCCCTGGGTCAAGCTTCCTGCAATCCAGAACCTATAATATTCGGGGTCAGAGGAAAGCCCATAAAATTGTTAGAGACTCCAGTCACCCAAGTCCTAGACTGTTCTCTCTGCTACCGCACGGCAAGCGGTACCGGAGCGCCAAGTCTAGGACCAAAAGGCTCCTTAACAGCTTCTACCCCCAGGCCATAAGACTGCTGAACAACTTCTACCCCCAAGCCATAAGACTGCTGAACAACTTCTACCCCCAGGCCATAAGACTGCTGAACAACTTCTACCCCCAGGCCATAATACTGCTGAACAACTTCTACCCCCAAGCCATAAGACTGCTGAACAACTTCTACCCCCCCCCAGGGCATAAGACTGCTGAACAACTTCTACCTCCAGGCCATAAGACTGCTGAACAACTTCTACCACCAGGCCATAAGGCTGCTGAACAACTTCTACCCCCAGGCCATAAGACTGCTGAACAACTTCTACCCCCAAGCCATAAGACTGCTGAACAACTTCTACCCCCCCCAGGGCATAAGACTGCTGAACAACTTCTACCCCCAGGCCATAAGACTGCTGAACAACTTCTACCACCAGGCCATAAGGTTGCTGAACAACTTCTACACCCAGGCCATAAGACTGCTGAACAACTTCTACCCCCAGGCCATAAGACTGCTGAACAACTTCTACCCCCCCCCAGGGCATAAGACTGCTGAACAACTTCTACCCCCAGGCCATAAGACTGCTGAACAGCTTCTACCCCCAGGGCATAAGACTGCTGAACAACTTCTACCCCAGGCCATAATACTGCTGAACAACTTCTACCCCCAAGCCATAAGACTGCTGAACAACTTCTACACCCAGGCCATAAGACTGCTGAACAGCTTCTACCCCCCAGGGCATAAGACTGCTGAACAACTTCTACCCCCAGGCCATAAGACTGCTGAACAGCTTCTACCCCCAGGGCATAAGACTGCTGAACAACTTCTACCCCAGGCCATAAGACTGCTGAACAGCTTCTACCCCCAGGGCATAAGACTGCTGAACAACTTCTACCCCAGGCCATAAGACTGCTGAACAGCTTCTACCCCCAGGGCATAAGACTGCTGAACAACTTCTACCCCCAGGCCATAAGACTGCTGAACAGCTTCTACCCCCCCAGGGCATAAGACTGCTGAACAACTTCTACCCCCAGGCCATAAGACTGCTGAACAGCTTCTACCCCCCCAGGGCATAAGACTGCTGAACAACTTCCAATAAGAACACCTATTTCCATTATGCATTGAAAACTGTTTTTATTCAGTGTGTCCTTCGTAAACCGCATATAACATTTTTTAACAGTGATTCAAGTAAATAAACATAGACTGCATCATAAAAATGTATGTCAATAAACTTTATTTCTGTGTGTGTGCGCGTGTGCGTGTGCTTGTGTGTGTGTCTGTGTCTGTGTCTGTGTCTGTGTCTGTGTGTGCGTGCGTGTGTGTGTGTCTGTGTCTGTGTCTGTGTGTGCGTGCGTGTGTGTGTGTCTGTGTCTGTGTGTGTGTGTGCATGTGTATGCGTGCGTGTGTGTGTGTCTGTGTCTGTCTGTGTGTGCGTGTGTGTGTGCGTGTTTCAGTATGTGATGTGTTCAGGGCTGTGGTGCCGGGTGGATGGAGAGAAGGACTGTAAAACCAAACTGGACCCACCCATGGATGGCACAGAGTGTGACCCAGGAAAGGTAGGTAGAACCACAGCAATGTACTACGATACAGAACATGGATTTGTGTAGAAAGTGTGGAGGACTTCTGTCATTTGTGGACACTGCTCTATTTCACATGACTTCATTCAAGTTTTATTAGAAAAACTACATGTGCGTCCCAAATTATACCAAATGGTATAGTGTACTATTTTTTATATCGGGTGCTATTTGAGACGTTTTGTGCCATTGTTATATCAAAACAACTTAACTTTATAATTATATAAATACAGCTTTTCAGACAATTTTTTTCATTTGATTATTTTTCAGGGTAGACTCTTGCATCCCTTTTTACCTCTGTGTCCGCATCCCAAATTACACTTACATCTCTGAATATAGTGCACTACATTTGACCAGAGCCTTATGGGACGTGTTCAAAAGTAGTGGACTATCTAGGGAACAGGGTGCTATTTGGGACGTAAACCAATGCCTTTATTAATTCATCACATTTTCATCATCTTAAAATCAGCCAATCAACACGATATGGTCCCTCAATACCAGCCTCTAATATGAAATCATCTTTTCCACACAAGCCCAAGCAAGCAGCCGTTGCTGCAAGAGAAAAAATAGCGAGTGAGGGAGAGAGAGAGAGAGAGAGAGAGAGAGAGGGAAAGAGCGAGCGAGAGAGAGAAGAGAGAGAGAGAAGAGAGGGAAAGAGCGAGAGAGAGGGAAAGAGGGAGCGAGGGAGAGAGAGAGGGAGAGGGAAAGCGAGAGAGCATGAAAGAGCGAGCGAGAGAGAGAAGTGAGAGAGAGAGGGAAAGAGCGAGCGAGGGGGAGAGAGAGAGGGGGAGGGAAAGCGACAGAGCGTGAAAGAGCGAGAGAGAGAAGAGAGAGAAGAGAGAGAGAGAGAGAGAGAGAGAGAGAGAGAGAGAGGGGGGGGGGGAAGAGCGAGCGAGGGAGAGAGAGAAGAGAGGGAAAGAGCGAGAGAGAGGGAAAGAGTGAGCGAGGGAGAGAGAGGGGGAGAGGGAAAGCGAGAGAGCGTGAAAGAGCGAGCGAGAGAGAGAAGAGGAGAAAGAGAGAGGGAAAGAGCGAGCGAGGGAGAGAGAGGGGGAGGGAAAGAGTGAGCGAGGGAGAGAGAGAGGGAGAGGGAAAGCGAGAGAGCGTGAAAGAGCGAGAGAGAGAAGAGAAGAGAGAGAGAGAGAGAGAGAGAGAGAGAGAGAGAGAGAGAGAGAGAGAGAGAGAGAGAGAGAGAGAGAGAGAGAGAGAGGGAAAGAGTGAGCGAGGGAGAGAGAGAGAGAGAGAGAGAGAGAGAGAGGGGGAGGGAGGGAAAGCGAGACAGCGTGAAAGAGCGAGCGAGAGAGAGAAAAGAGAGAGAGAGAGACAAGAGAAGGAGAGAGCCATCCTCTCCGAGATATATTATAAACAGCGAGATGAGAAACAGCCTGTGGGCCAAGGGAAGGGGCCAGCTGTGGCCGCTCACGGCAAACCCCTGGCCCCGCTTCAGACCGTCTCCACGTCCCTTTGTGTATCCACGCTGACAGGCAACATGATGCAGAGCACCGCGCGGAGCCCGACCATCGTAAACCCTGCTAGTAACGCCACCAGGAGCGTGTTGTATGTACTCCACGGTTGAGGTATTAGGTATTAGTGTAGTGAAGTACAGAAGGGAGTCTATTGAGACTTTGTCCTTAGATGCACTATTTATAATCTGTAACAGCCCATGTAGAAATGCAAGTGCAGTCTCTTGTAGAAATATGCTTTCGTTGATCACCGAAGTGTACGTTGGGAAACCTTCTGGGGGGGGGGGTCTTTGAATAAGGCCAGTGAACTCTGGAGAATGTTACGTGTCATCAGAGGGGGCAGGACGTATTAAATAGTGAGATCCCACTTCTTGGGCAGTGTTTGAATTATTTCAGGTATCTTGTAATGGGTGGGGTTGTGTCAGGGAAAAATTGACGTTAAAGAGTTCCATCCTGTCAGCAGAAGTGTCAATAGTAATGATGATGAGCACAAACCAGAGTAAGGGAGATTGCCAGTGTTCAATCAGACCCTGAATCCTCTGTTTACATAGCTCAACACATCAGCCGCCACATAATCAGCAGCATGTCAACGGCAAGGCCGAGTTACACTGTGAGTGCAGCGTTGTTTTGTATTAGTGTTGGGTTCAGGAGTGTTTGCGTTCACAGTTGTTCAGTAGTGGGGTTTGATGATGTCATTGGACAGGGTTGTACGTTTGGACACTGTGTGATTTATTCAAGTGTGTGTGTGTGTGTGTGTGTGTGTGTGTGTGTGTGTGTGTGTGTGTGTGTGTGTGTGTGTGTGTGTGTGTGTGTGTGTGTGTGTGTGTGTGTGTGTGTGTGTGTGTGTGTGTGTGTGTGTGTGTGTGTGTGTGTGTGTGTGTGTGTGTGTGTGTGTGTGTTGTACTCATACAGTGGTGTCGTGCTGGGGAGTGTGTGAGCAGAGCGGTGCCAGTGGAGCAAGCCATGGGAGAGTGGAGCACCTGGGGGTCCTGGGGAACCTGCAGTCCAACCTGCAGCACTGGCATCAGTGGACGCCAGCGCAAGTGTGAGAGTCCCAGGTACTTTACACTGTAACGACTGTCTCTCTGAGTAGAGTCCCAGGTACTTTACACTGTAATGATTGTCTCTCTGAGTAGAGTCCCAGGTACTTTACACTGTAATGACTGTCTCTCTGAGTAGAGTCCCAGGTACTTTACACTGTAATGACTGTCTCTCTGAGTAGAGTCCCAGGTACTTTACACTGTAATGACTGTCTCTCTGAGTAGAGTCCCAGGTACTTTACACTGTAATGACTGTCTGAGTAGAGTCCCAGGTACTTTACACTGTAACGACTGTCTCTCTGAGTAGAGTCCCAGGTACTTTACACTGTAACGACTGTCTCTCTGAGTAGAGTCCCAGGTACTTTACACTGAAACGACTGTCTCTCTGAGTAGAGTCCCAGGTACTTTACACTGTAATGACTGTCTGAGTAGAGTCCCAGGTACTTTACACTGTAACGACTGTCTCTCTGAGTAGAGTCCCAGGTACTTTACACTGTAACGACTGTCTCTCTGAGTAGAGTCCCAGGTACTTTACACTGTAACGACTGTCTCTCTGAGTAGAGTCCCAGGTACTTTACACTGTAACGACTGTCTCTCTGAGTAGAGTCCCAGGTACTTTACACTGTAATGACTGTCTCTCTGAGTAGAGTCCCAGGTACTTTACACTGTAACGACTGTCTCTCTGAGTAGAGTCCCAGGTACTTTACACTGTAACGACTGTCTGTCTGGGTAGAGTCCCAGGTACTTTACACTGTAATGACTGTGTCTGAGTAGAGTCCCAGGTACTTTACACTGTAATTGACTGTCTCTCTGAGTAGAGTCCCAGGTACTTTACACTGTAATGACTGTCTCTGAGTAGAGTCCCAGGTACTTTACACTGTAACGACTGTCTCTCTGAGTAGAGTCCCAGGTACTTTACACTGTAATGACTGTCTCTGAGTAGAGTCCCAGGTACTTTACACTGTAATGACTGTCTCTCTGAGTAGAGTCCCAGGTACTTTACACTGTAATGACTGTCTCTGAGTAGAGTCCCAGGTACTTTACACTGTAACGACTGTCTCTCTGAGTAGAGTCCCAGGTACTTTACACTGTAATGACTGTCTCTCTGAGTAGAGTCCCAGGTACTTTACACTGTAACGACTGTATCTCTGAGTAGAGTCCCAGGTACTTTACACTGTAACGACTGTCTCTCTGAGTAGAGTCCCAGGTACTTTACACTGTAACGACTGTCTCTCTGAGTAGAGTCCCAGGTACTTTACACTGTAACGACTGTCTCTCTGAGTAGAGTCCCAGGTACTTTACACTGTAATGACTGTCTCTCTGAGTAGAGTCCCAGGTACAGTACACTGTAATGACTGTCTCTCTGAGTAGAGTCCCAGGTACTTTACACTGTAACGACTGTCTCTCTGAGTAGAGTCCCAGGTACTTTACACTGTAATGACTGTCTCTCTGAGTAGAGTCCCAGGTACTTTACACTGTAACGACTGTCTCTCTGAGTAGAGTCCCAGGTACTTTACACTGTAATGACTGTCTCTGAGTAGAGTCCCAGGTACTTTACACTGTAATGACTGTCTCTGAGTAGAGTCCCAGGTACATTACACTGTAATGACTGTCTCTCTGAGTAGAGTCCCAGGTACTTTACACTGTAACGACTGTCTCTCTGAGTAGAGTCCCAGGTACTTTACACTGTAATGACTGTCTCTCTGAGTAGAGTCCCAGGTACTTTACACTGTAACGACTGTCTCTCTGAGTAGAGTCCCAGGTACTTTACACTGTAATGACTGTCTCTGAGTAGAGTCCCAGGTACTTTACACTGTAATGACTGTCTCTCTGAGTAGAGTCCCAGGTACTTTACACTGTAATGACTGTCTGAGTAGAGTCCCAGATACTTTACACTGTAACGACTGTCTCTCTGAGTAGAGTCCCAGGTACTTTACACTGTAACGACTGTCTCTCTGAGTAGAGTCCCAGGTACTTTACACTGTAACGACTGTCTCTCTGAGTAGAGTCCCAGGTACTTTACACTGTAATGACTGTCTCTCTGAGTAGAGTCCCAGGTACTTTACACTGTAATGACTGTCTCTCTGAGTAGAGTCCCAGGTACTTTACACTGTAATTGACTGTCTCTCTGAGTAGAGTCCCAGGTACTTTACACTGTAACGACTGTCTCTCTGAGTAGAGTCCCAGGTACTTTACACTGTAACGACTGTCTCTCTGAGTAGAGTCCCAGGTACTTTACACTGTAATGACTGTGTCTGAGTAGAGTCCCAGGTACTTTACACTGTAATTGACTGTCTCTCTGAGTAGAGTCCCAGGTACTTTACACTGTAATGACTGTCTCTGAGTAGAGTCCCAGGTACTTTACACTGTAACGACTGTCTCTCTGAGTAGAGTCCCAGGTACTTTACACTGTAATGACTGTCTCTGAGTAGAGTCCCAGGTACTTTACACTGTAACGACTGTCTCTCTGAGTAGAGTCCCAGGTACTTTACACTGTAATGACTGTCTCTGAGTAGAGTCCCAGGTACTTTACACTGTAATGACTGTCTCTCTGAGTAGAGTCCCAGGTACTTTACACTGTAATGACTGTCTCTCTGAGTAGAGTCCCAGGTACTTTACACTGTAACGACTGTATCTCTGAGTAGAGTCCCAGGTACTTTACACTGTAACGACTGTCTCTCTGAGTAGAGTCCCAGGTACTTTACACTGTAACGACTGTCTCTCTGAGTAGAGTCCCAGGTACTTTACACTGTAACGACTGTCTCTCTGAGTAGAGTCCCAGGTACTTTACACTGTAATGACTGTCTCTCTGAGTAGAGTCCCAGGTACATTACACTGTAATGACTGTCTCTCTGAGTAGAGTCCCAGGTACTTTACACTGTAACGACTGTCTCTCTGAGTAGAGTCCCAGGTACTTTACACTGTAATGACTGTCTCTCTGAGTAGAGTCCCAGGTACTTTACACTGTAACAACTGTCTCTCTGAGTAGAGTCCCAGGTACTTTACACTGTAATGACTGTCTCTGAGTAGAGTCCCAGGTACTTTACACTGTAATGACTGTCTCTGAGTAGAGTCCCAGGTACATTACACTGTAATGACTGTCTCTCTGAGTAGAGTCCCAGGTACTTTACACTGTAACGACTGTCTCTCTGAGTAGAGTCCCAGGTACTTTACACTGTAATGACTGTCTCTCTGAGTAGAGTCCCAGGTACTTTACACTGTAACGACTGTCTCTCTGAGTAGAGTCCCAGGTACTTTACACTGTAATGACTGTCTCTGAGTAGAGTCCCAGGTACTTTACACTGTAATGACTGTCTCTCTGAGTAGAGTCCCAGGTACTTTACACTGTAATGACTGTCTCTGAGTAGAGTCCCAGGTACTTTACACTGTAACGACTGTCTCTCTGAGTAGAGTCCCAGGTACTTTACACTGTAATGACTGTCTCTCTGAGTAGAGTCCCAGGTACTTTACACTGTAACGACTGTCTCTCTGAGTAGAGTCCCAGGTACTTTACACTGTAATGACTGTCTCTGAGTAGAGTCCCAGGTACTTTACACTGTAATGACTGTCTCTCTGAGTAGAGTCCCAGGTACTTTACACTGTAATGACTGTCTCTGAGTAGAGTCCCAGGTACTTTACACTGTAATGACTGTCTCTGAGTAGAGTCCCAGGTACTTTACACTGTAATGACTGTCTCTCTGAGTAGAGTCCCAGGTACTTTACACTGTAACAACTGTCTCTGAGTAGAGTCCCGGGTACTTTACATCTTTGAGTACATTTTAGTCATTTAGCAAACACTCTTATCCAGAGTAATTGGGATTCAGTGCTAAATGGCACATGGACAGATTTTTCACCCTGTTCGGCTTGAGGATTAGAACCAGCAACCTTTCAGTTACTGGTCTAACGCACCTTATCCGCCAGGGTGCAGGAGCTTTACTTATTTGATCTTGCCCTTCACTCCATGCATTTTGTTTTGTATTGTCTCTGTTGGGACCAGTGGGAAAAGCCGGGACTGTGTCGGCTCCAGGATGCAGTACAGGCTGTGTGAGAACCTACCCTGCCCTGCTGGGAGCCCCAGCTTCAGAGACCAACAATGCCAGACCTTCAATCGCCCCTCCCTGCACTGGCACTCCGTCATGGATGATGGTATATATCTAGATCATAGACTGTATAACAAAACAAATACATTGCAAAGGCTGCCTGTCATACACCTCCGATTTCGCATTTCAGCACCGTTTTCTCACTCCTTGCGCCTCGTGGCGCCTCATTGAGGCGACCATGTCATGTCCAACCACACTGCTGTCTCGTCCATGATAATGATGATGTTCTCCTTTATCTTATTTTGCCCGGTACTCACTGAAGTTTACACCTGCATTTATTTGAAACATTTATTTGCTGAAATGCTGATGCCCGGCTATTAAAAGGGACAGGCAGCTTTTTTGAGACTGCGTTTAAGTTGAAGTTTTACTGTACACTATTCACAATTACTGCAGTGCAGTTCTCTAAACCACCAAACTCTCTCTTAGACACTAACTCTCAAACTGTAATATCTTGCTTTGCTCAAGCCTCTTCCTTGGTCTAACTGTGCCTGCTTGGAGTAGAGTTGGGAGCCAAACCGGTCTGTGTGTGTTTGAGCGTGCTGGTGCGTGTGTGTGTGTGTGTGTGTGTGTGTGTGTGTGTGTGTGTGTGTGTGTGTGTGTGTGTGTGTGTGTGTGTGTGTGTGTGTGTGTGTGTGTGTGTGTGTGTGTGTGTGTGTGTGTGTGTGTGTGTGTGTGTGTGTGTGTGTGTGTGTGAGGCCCATGTTAGCGGCACCCCCAGGCTACAGTAATTGGACCTGGGTTCTGACAAACAGGCTCTCCAGTGGCTCTCTCTCTCTCTCTGCTCTGGATGACATCACTAGATGACTTCACTAGATGACTTCACTAGATGACTTCACTAGATGACTTCACTAGATGACATAAATAGATGACTTCACTAGATGACTTCACTAGATGACTTCACTAGATGACTTCACTAGATGACATAAATAGATGACTTCACTAGATGACTTCACTAGATGACTTCACTAGATGACATAAATAGATGACTTCACTAGATGACTTCACTAGATGACTTCACTAGATGACTTCACTAGATGACATCACTAGATGACTTCACTAGATGACTTCACTAGATGACATAAATAGATGACTTCACTAGATGACTTCACTAGATGACTTCACTAGATGACTTCACTAGATGACTTCACTAGATGACATAAATAGATGACTTCACTAGATGACTTCACTAGATGACATCACTAGATGACTTCACTAGATGACTTCACTAGATGACTTCACTAGATGACATAAATAGATGACTTCACTAGATGACTTCACTAGATGACTTCAGATGACTTCACTAGATGACTTCACTAGATGACATAAATAGATGACTTCACTAGATGACTTCACTAGATGACTTCACTAGATGACATCACTAGATGACTTCACTAGATGACTTCACTAGATGACATAAATAGATGACTTCACTAGATGACTTCACTAGATGACTTCACTATATGACCTCACTAGATGACATAAATAGATTACTTCACTAGATGACTTCACTAGATGACTTCACTAGATGACATAAATAGATTACTTCACTAGATGACTTCACTAGATGACTTCACTATATGACCTCACTAGATGACTTCACTAGATGACATCACTAGATGACTTCACTAGAGGACTTCACTATATGACCTCACTAGATGACTTCACTAGATGACATCACTGGATGACATCTCTGGGTGACATCGCTAGATGACTTCACTAGATGACATCACTAGATGACTTCACTAGATGACCTCACTAGATGACTTCACTAGATGACATCACTGGATGACATCTCTGGATGACATCACTAGATGACTTCACTAGATGACATCACTAGATTACTTCACTGCACAGACGCTCTGCCTGCTGGAGCACAAAGCTCCTTTCATCAGGCAAGGGGTCTCTCTCTCCTTCTCTCCCTCTCTATTTCTCTCTTCCTATCTATCTATCTGTCTCTCACTCTGTCTGTCTCTATGTCCCTCTCTCAATTCAATTTCAAATTCAATTTCAATTTAATGGGCTTTATTGGCATGGGAAACATATGTTCACTCACAAAAGTTCCAGAAGAATAAAGACATTTCAAATGTCATTATTTCCACATACAGTGTTGTAATGATCTGCAATAGTTAAAGTACAAAATAAATAAACATAAACATAAATATAGGTTATATTTACAATGGTGTTTGTTATTCACTGGTTGCCATTTGCTTGTGGCAACAAGTCACAAATCTTGCTGCTGTGATGGCACACTAAGGTATTTCACCTAATAGATATGGGAGTTGATCAAAATTAGATTTATTTTCAAATTCTTTGTGGGTCTGTGTAATCTGAGGGAAAAATGTGTCTCTAATATGGTCATACATTTGGCAGGAGGTTAGGAAGTGCAGCTCAGTTTCCACCTCATTTTGTGGGCAGTGAGCACATAGCCTGTCTTCTCTTGAGAGCCTGGTCTGTGGCCTCTCTCTCTCTCTCTCTCTCTCTCTCTCTCTCTCTCTCTCTCTCTCTCTCTCTCTCTCTCTCTCTCTCTCTCTCTCTCTCTCTCTCTCTCTCTCTCTCTCTCTCTCTCTCTCTCTCTCTCTCTCTGAGCTGATTGGTGAAGAATCTGTCGATATGCCCTTGAGCAAGGCACTAAACCCTAATTGTTCCTGTAAGTCTCTCTGGATAAGAACATCTGCTAAATGACTAAACTTTAAATTATAGCTTGCGGATACAATGCATTCCTCAAATGCACTCATGGTTGATATAGATGATCAAAACCATCTTTGATAAGTAACAGGTATTTAGACTGGCTCCCGATGCTCCCAATCCCACATTCCTCCATATTTGGAGCAGAGAGGGGTAAAAATTGGCTTTGACTGTGAGATTTGGGAGATAGCGAGTGTTGGACATCCCATGTGTACAACACGATGCTGCTGCTGGAAGGCTGCTCGCATAGCTCTGACCTCAAGTCTGTGTCTCAAACGCCACCCTATTCCCTATATAGTGCCCTACTTTTGACCAGAACCCTATGGGCCCATTTGGGATGCAGACCAAGTGTGCGCTCGGTGCCAAGTCCTGGCATATTGCACAAATCAGTATAAACCTGTCGGGCCGCATGTACGCACGCTTAAGTGTTCAAAGATGGGGATTGAATGTTTACAACGTAGCCTCGTCAAACACTGTAAGAGATGAATGCGTCTGGAAGATGCTTCGCGACGCCGCAATTAGTTACATCTTGGCCCCCTGCTCAACCAAGCTAGACCAAAACGAAGGCGGGTGGCTTTTTAAACATATCGCTGGCTTTTTAAACATATCGCTGGCATAAACATTTTGACATGAGACGAGATAAGGATGTAAGAGAGTGTGTAGGGTTTATGAGGAAAGCAGCTGGCCCTGCTCCAGCGGTGTTCTGTTTAAAGCATCATTAAGATTCCAGACTCCACGTGAGCTTTTAAAAGAGCAATCTGCAGTTCAAACAACAACAACACATTGGACATCTGAGAATGGTAAAGAATTCAAATTCAAATTCATAGACATTGCTAAGGTATCACGTTTTAGGGAAGAGACAGATGCAGACAGTGTCGAAGTAACAAAGGTGTATTACTAGAACGGGGCAGGCAAAACGACAGGTCATGTGTCAGAGGTCAGTAATCCAGATCAGAGTCAAAAGGTACAGAACGGCAGGCAGTTTCAGGGCAGGAAGAGGTCAATAATCCAGGGCGGTGTGACAAGGTGCAAAACCGGGAAACTAGAAAACAGGGACTAAAGAAAAAGAAAGGAGCAAGGGGGAAAATGCCGATAGACTTGATGGACAAAACGAACTGGTAACAGACAAACAGAGAACACAGGTATAAATACACTGGGGATAATTGTCACGCCCTGGCCATAGAGAGGCTTTTATTCTGTATTTTGGTTAGGCTAGGGTGGGCATTCCAGTTTCTTTTTTCTATGTTTTCTATTTCTTTGTTTTTGACCAAGTGTGGTTCCCAATCAGAGGCAGCTGTCTATTGTTGTCTCTGTTTGGGAAACATACTTAGGCAGCTTTTTTCCCACCTGTGTTTTGTGGGTAGTTGTTTTCTGTATAGTTTTTTTGCCTTACAGAACTGTTCGTTTTTCTCTTTGGTATTTTGTTTGAGTGTTTTGATCAATAAAAATCATAAACACTTACCACGCTGCGCTTTGGTCCGATCCTTTGGTCCGATCGTGGCCAGGAGGAGCAGGGATCCTGGGCCTGGGAAAAGAGTGAGTTGAGGAGCTCATGGACATGGGAGGAGGTTATGACAGGGGACAAGACACTGCCATAGAAACAGGCGGAAAACGGGAGGAACGGCGAAGATACCAGGAGTCACGGCAACGAGGCAAGCATGAGAGGCAGCCCCCAATTTTATGAGGGGGGCACATGGGGAGATTGGCGGAGTCAGGGTTCAGACCTGAGCCAACTCCCCTTGGTTACCGTGGGGAGCGAATAACTGGTCAAGCGCCAGTTCTGCGCACCATGCCTTCAGTGCGCAGCCACAGCCCGGTGCGCTCTCTGCAAGCTCCCCGCAGTTGCCGTGCTAGAGTGGGCATTCAGCCAGGAGGGATTGTGCCGGCTCAGCGCTCCTGGCCTCCGGTGTGTCTCTTCGGCCCAGGTAATCCTGCGCATCTCTACGCACGGTGTCCCCAGTTTGACCAGCTAAGCCCAGTGCGGCCTGTTCCAGCTCCCCACACTATCCAGCCAGGACGAGTTGTGCCAGCTCTGTGCTCCAGACCTCCGGTGGGCCTCCACGGTCCAGTGTGTCCTGCGCTGGCTCTACGCACTATGCCCCCAGTGCGCCTCCACGGTCCAGTGTGTCTTGCGCTGGCTCTAAGCACTATGCCCCCAGTGCGCCTCCACGGTCCAGTGTGTCCTGCGCTGGCTCTACGCACTCCACACTCACCAAGCTAGAGTGGGTATCCAGCCAGGACGTGTTGTGGTAGCTCCACTCACTAGGCTACCAGTACGCCTCCTCAGTCCGGTGAGACCTGTTCCAGCTCCACGTAGGAAGCCTCCAGTGAGGATCCATGGCACGAAGCCTCCAGCGTAGATCCGCAGTCCGGAGCCTCCAGCGACGGTCCCCATTCCAGAGCCTGCAGCGACGGTCCCCAGTCCGGAGCCTCCAGCGACGGTCCCCAGTCAGGAGCCTCCAGCGACGGTCCCCACTCCGGAGCCTCCAGCAACGGTCCCCAGTCCAGAGCCTGCAGCAACGGTCCCCAGTCCGGAGCCTCCGGCGATGATCAATGTTCGGTTTCCTCCGGCGATGATATGCGGCCCAGTTCCTCCAGTGAAGGGCCATGCACTAGGGCCGCCACCAAAGCGAAGGGATCTGCGGGCGGAGGGGGGTCTACGTCCCGCACCGGAGCCGCCACCGTGAAGAGATGCCCACCCGGACCCTCCCCCAGGGCATGACAGTACTGTCGCAACCTGGCCATAGAGAGGCTTTTATTCTCTATTTTGGTTAGGCCAGGGTGTGACTAGGGTGGACATTCTAGTTTCTTTATTTCTATGTTTTCTATTTCTTTGTTTTTTGCAGAGTGTGGTTCATACTTAGGCAGCCTTTTTCCCACATGTGTTTTGTGGGTAGTTGTTTTCTGTATAGTTTTTTTGCCTTACAGAACTGTTAGTTTTTCTCTTTGTTATTTTGTTTAGAGTGTTTTGACCAATAAAAATCATGAACACTTACCACGCTGCTCTTTGGTCCGATCCTCATTCCGACGAGAGCTGTGACAATAATGGGGAAGATGGGCAACAGCTGGAGAGGGATGAAGACAAGTACAAACACAGGTGAAACAGATCAGTGTGTGACATGGATACAAGGACTAACCATTGAGGAGATTGCCCCTTTAAACACTGCCCTAGTATTTATCTTGTTTCAACAACATATACACACTTGCTGCATGCAGGCTGCACAGTAGGCCCTCCTAGTCCTATAGATATCTTAGTATGGAGTCAGTCCAGCATCTAAAGGTATTGTGTAACCCAAGGCTCTCACACCCTGTTCCCGAAGAGCTACTCTCCTGTAGGTTTTCGCTCCAACCCCAATTGTAACTAACTTGATTCAACTTATCAACCAGCTAATTATTAGAATCATGTGCACCAAATTGGGGTTGGAGTGAAAACCTACAGGATGGTAGATCTCCGGGAGAGCCCTGATGTAACCTATAAATGTCAATACAATGTTTAGTATTTTAGGTTTCTCAGAATAGAAATCAGTCTTTGCACATTGACCAAAGACAGTCTGTGAAAAATCAAACTTGCGTCTTATTTCATGAATTATAATGTAAATGTAAAATGTATAAATGTGCTTCTAAAACACCATGAAGAAGATATCCATAGAAAACAGAAAGTGTCACCTAATGTTTTTTATAAATGGTGCATCCAATCCAGTTGTATTATTCTCCAACATTTAGTCCGTGTGTTTAAACCTCGGAGATAACCGAGCTGCGTGAGCTCAGACGCCTCTTGAATATCAACCGTCAACTTCTGTTCATTTTCCAATGATTCTACATGTGGATACGGTCCAAACAGCCATAACAATGTTTGTCATCACCCAGGAGGTGATAGCTAACACATTGCAGCCACACGCTGCTTTTTAGCCCTTCGATCTCTGGCGTGTCTGACCTGTAAAATAACTTTCTGACATGTCTGGGTGGATGTCTGGGTTGAACCTATTTTTAGCTGGTTGTCATGAAGGTCACAATGGGGTCGTGTAACGGTCATGAACATAAGGCATGTGATATCATATCACCATGCTCTTAACACAAATATCTGTGGTACACTCATAGGAAAAAAAAAGAGTTCCAATGGGTTCTACATGGAACCAAAAGGGTTCTACATTGAAGCCAAAAGGGTTCTACCTGGAACCAAAAAGGGTTATTCAAAGGGGACAGCCGAAGAACCCTTTTAGGTTCTAGATAGCGCATTTCTTTCCTGAGTGTAGTAGTTCAAAGCTAATAGATATGGTATCGGGCATGAACCTCAAGATGAGGTCATGTAGGGGTTGTGTATGGGTAATGATGGGGTGATGTAGGGGTTGTGTATGGGTAATGATGGGGTGATGTAGGGGTTGTGTATGGGTAATGATGGGGTGATATAGTGGTTGTGTATGGGTAATGATGTTGGTGATGTAGGGGTTGTGTATGGGTAATGATGGGGTGGTGTAGGGGTTGTGTATGGGTAATGATGGGGTGATGTAGGGGTTGTGTATGGGTAATGATGGGGTGATGTAGGTGTTGTATATGGGTAATGATGGGGTGATGTAGGGGTTGTGTATGGGTAATGATGGGGTTATGTAGGGGTTGTGTATGGGTAATGATGGGGTGATGTAGGGGTTGTGTATGGGTAATGATAGGGTGATGTAGGGGTTGTGTATGGGTAATGATGGGGTTATGTAGGGGTTGTGTATGGGTAATGATGGGGTTATGTAGGGGTTGTGTATGGGTAATGATGGGGTGATGTAGGGGTTGTGTATGGGTAATGATGGGGTTATGTAGGGGTTGTGTATGGGTAATGATGGGGTTATGTAGGGGTTGTGTATGGGTAATGATGGGGTGATGTAGCGGTCAAAATGATAGAGCATGGTAATATGATATGAAAGGATAGGATCTGATAGGTTCAGAAATTATAGGATAGGATATTCTCTATATGGTGACCTACTTTACATTAAATGGCACCCTATTCTCTATATGGTGCACTACTTTACATTAAATGGCACCCTATTCTATATATGGTGCACTACTTTACATTGAATGGCACCCTATTCTCTATATGGTGCACTACTTTACATTAAATGGCACCCTATTCTCTATATGGTGATTTACTTTACATTAAATGGCACCCTATTCTCTATATGGTGCACTACTTTACATTAAATGGCACCCTATTCTCTATATGGTAACCTACTTTACATTAAATGGCACCCTCTCTTCTCTACTCTCCCCAACCCCCACCTCCTATCCCCTCTTACTTGTCTACTCTTCTCCTCCCCATATCCTCTCTCTTCCTCCCCTCCCTCCCTCCTCCTCCTCACTCTCCTCACTTCCTCCTCCTCTCTCTCCTCCCCTCCCCTCTCTCTCTTCCAGAGAGGCCCTGTACACTGTTCTGTTCCTCCACAGGGAAAGAACAACCCCGCCTCCTGGCTGAGAAGGTGCTGGATGGAACCTCCTGCGGCTCTCAGGAGTCAGGCCTCTGTGCCAACGGGACATGTCAGGTACACCAGTCATGTGACAGGGGACTTTTCAGGTACACCAGTCATGTGACAGGGGACTTTTCAGGTACACTAGTCATGTGACAGGGGACTTTTCAGATACACCAGTCATGTGACAGGGGACTTTTCAGGTACACCAGTCATGTGACAGGGGACTTTTCAGGTACACCAGTCATGTGACAGGGGACTTTTCAGGTACACCAGTCATGTGACAGGGGACTTTTCAGGTACACCAGTCATGTGAAGTTGCCCCTAGACGCTGATCTTGGGTCAGTGCGTATCCCCACTAAAGGTTAAGGTTTGGATTGGGGCAGGGGAAGCTGATCCTAGATCTGTACCTAGAGGAAATTACATATCATGTGGCATGGGACTTGTCAGGTACACCAGTCATGTGACAGGGGACTAGTTAGGTTCCAGTGTGTTCTACATTTTCAGTAATTCAATGGTAGATTTACACAATATAGTTCTAAATAAAGCTGGAAGTTTTGCATCTCTTCATGGCACACAAAACCCAAAGTCCTGGAGATTTTTGTAAGTGTTATTCGTAGCCATCTCACGCAACATTTTTCTGATGTCTCTGATGATGCAGGTTAGTCTGATCTGATGTCACAGTTCTCGGACAGCAAAATTGTGAAAAATGTTCCATATTGCAGAAAGAGAAAGTCATTTTCCAAGCTGTTTCCCCAACACATTCCATGTCTCCTTCCAAACACAGTCTTCAATGTCACGTCCAGCAAGAAAATAAATGGTGCTTAAATCACTGACCCAAAATGGTGCCCTATTCTCTATTTAGTGCACAATTGTTTTTACCAGGGCCCATAGGACTTTGGTCACAAGTAGTGCACTGTGTAGGGAATAGTGTGCAATTTGGGTCACAGACCCATTGTTATCGGCGGAGCCCCACAGCCACCCTCCATTATGTTGACTGCACTCCCAGGAGCAGGAGAACGTGCCTGCAGTAGACAGACGATCAACCCATGACCAGAACCTATTTCTCTGGTAGAAAAATAGACAACTGGGGAATATTTCAGAAAACACAGGGATGATTTGCGGGGATTATTTTCTGCTATCTGGGCTGGAGAGAGATGAAAAAGAGAGAGAGAGAGAGAAAGAGAGAGGGGAAGAGCGAGAGAGAGAGCGGGGACGAGAGAGAGGGGAAGAGAGAGGGAGAGAGGGGACGAGAGAGAGGGGAAGAGAGAGAGAGAGAGAGAGAGAGAGAGAGAGAGGAAGAGAGAGAGAGAGAGAAAGGGGACGAGAGAGAGAAAGGGAGAGGGGACGGGAGAGAGAGAAGAAGAGAGAGAGAGAGAGAAAGAGAGAGGGAGAGAGAGAGAGAGAGAGAGAGAGAGAGAGAGAGAGAGAGAGAGAGGGGACGAGAGAGAGGGGAAGAGAGGGAGAGAGAGGGAGAGAGAGAGAGAGAGAGAGAGAGAGAGAGAGAGAGAGAGAGAGAGAGAGAGAGAGAGGCAGACAGACAGAGAGAGAGGCAGACAGAGAGAGAGAGAGAGAGAAAGGCGGACAGAGAGAAAGGCAGACAGATAGGCAGACAGAGAGTAAGAGAGAAAGGCAGAGAGAGAGAAAGACAGACAGACAGACAGGCAGACAGAGAGCGAGAGAAACAGAGTAATATGTTGCTCTGGCGTTGTAAGGATGTTTCCACGCTCCCAGAGTAGGTCGTGGCCCAAGCCCCAGCACACACCCATCATCCTCTCTGACACACGGATGGCCCATCTGTGAACTGCTGGCTCTTGGTCAAAAGAATCTGCTCTCCAGCTACGTATTTTTTTATACATTTATTTATTTATTTTTAACCTTTATTAATCTAGGCAAGTTAGTTATGAACAAATTCTTATTTACAATGACGGTCTACCGGGGAGCATTGGGTTAACTGCCTTGTTCAGGGGTAGAATGACAGATTTTTACCTTATCTGCTCGGGGATTCAATCCAGCAACCCTTCAGTTACTGGCCCCACACTCTAACCACTAGGCTGCCCCTATTGCATAGTACTGTCTGCCTACCATAGTACTGTCTGATCACCATAGTACTGTCTACTCACCACTGTACTGTCTGATCACCATAGTACTGTCTGATCAGTACTGTCTACTCACCATGGTACTGTCAGATCACCATGGTACTGTCTGATCACCATAGTACTGTCTGCCTACCATAGTACTGTCTGATCACCATGGTACTGTCTGATCACCATAGTACTGTCTACTCACCATAGTACTGTCTGATCACCATAGTACTCTCTACTCACCATAGTACTGTCTGATCACCATAGTACTGTCTGATCAGTACTGTCTACTCACCATAGTACTGTCTACTCACCATGGTACTGTCTGATCACCATAGTACTGTCTGATCACCATAGTACTCTCTACTCACCATAGTACTGTCTGATCACCATAGTACTGTCTGATCACCATAGTACTGTCTGATCACCATAGTACTGTCTGATCACCATAGTACTGTCTGATCACCATAGTACTGTCTGATCACCATAGTACTGTCTGATCACCATAGTACTGTCTGATCACCATGGTACTGTCTGATCACCATAGTACTGTCTGATCACCATAGTACTCTCTACTCACCATAGTACTGTCTGATCACCATAGTACTGTCTGATCACCATAGTACTGTCTGATCACCATAGTACTCTCTACTCACCATAGTACTGTCTGATCACCATAGTACTGTCTGATCACCATAGTACTATATGTATTGGTCAGGTTTGGTTCCTACATACACCCCTGGCTAAACTGGGCCTGTTTGGTTCCTAGTGAATACACCCCTGGCTAAACTGGGCCTGTTTGGTTCCTAGTGAAAACACTCCTGGCTAAACTGGGCCTGTTTGGTTCCTAGTGAAAACACCCCTGGCTAAACTGGGCCTGTTTGGTTCCTAGTGAAAACACCCCTGGCTAAACTGGGCCTGTTTGGTTCCTAGTGAAAACACCCCTGGCTAAACTGGGCCTGTTTGGTTCCTAGTGAAAACACCCCTGGCTAAACTGGGCCTGTTTGGTTCCTAGTGAAAACACCCCTGGCTAAACTGGGCCTGTTTGGTTCCTAGTGAAAACACCCCTGGCTAAACTGGGCCTGTTTGGTTCCTAGTGAAAACACCCCTGGCTAAACTGGGATGTACAATACACATTAACAGATGCTGTCCTACATTATACTTCTCTATCACCCACCCAAATCAGCCCTCCACCCAAAGTAGTCTCCTATTGTACAAAAATATGTCTTGGCCTGTCTGAGATTACAGTAGTATGTAGACAGTAGTATGTAGACAGTAGTATGTAGACAGTAGACAGTAGTATGTAGACAGTAGTGTGTAGACAGTAGTATGTAGACAGTAGTATGTAGACAGTAGACAGTAGTATGTAGACAGTAGTATGTAGACATAATGAATTACTGAATGTTTCTGCATATTGTCCAAGTTCTCCAAAGCACCCGAACTCGACTGTCAGTCAACAGTCGATCAAACCTTTTTTTAAACCACCACTGCCCCCCCCTCCCTCCCCCTCGTCATCAGAGGACAACATTATTTTAAGCTTTATTTCTGTTTAACTGTATTATCTACAATGTGAGAATGTCGTTAACCCAAGGTTTCTGTGTTGTTGTCTAGAAAGTGGGCTGTGACAGGATCCTGAGTTCGATGGCAAGAGAGGACCACTGTGGGGTGTGTAATGGCAACGGCAAGTCTTGTAAAGTCATCAAGGGGAACTTCAACCACACCAAAGGAGCAGGTACCGTACCCCCTCAGTAGGTTTAGGGCAACCTTGCCCCTAGACGCTGATCTTGGGTCAGTTTAGCATTTTCCCCACGAATGGTTAAGGTTAGGATTCGGGGAAGAGGAAGCTGATCAAAGATCTGTACCTAGGGGGAATCTTCAAAGTGCTGCGTGTACTGTAATGTTACCTCTCTGGCTGCCAATCTCCCTCGGTTTGTCTTAGAGAGTCTCACAGATCTGGACTTTATCTCCTAACAAGCTGCAGCACTATTACAGGGAATGTTCTTCATATTTGAATGAAGTGTATGGATTAAAAAAACGTGTTGAATTACTGTTGATAATCTCCCTAAATGATTTATATCCAAGTTGGATTGAATTTTGATTAAACTTTTACAGATCATTCATCACTTTCTATTGTAGCTTGTTGGTTAAAAAAATATATTGGTTGTATGTTTAAGCAATAAGGCCCGAGGGGGTGTGGTATATGGCCAATATACCACGGCTAAGGGCCGTTCTTACGCGCGACGCAACGTGGAGTGCCTGGACTCAGCCCTTATCCGTGGTATATTGGCCATTTATCACAAACCCCCGAGGTGCCTTATTGCTATTATAAACTATTTACCAACGTAATCAGAGCAGGAAAATAAATGTTTTGTCATACCCGTGGTATACAGTCTGATATACCACAGCTGTCAGCCAATCAGCATTCAGGGTTTGAACCACCCAGTTTATAATGCTCTATAATAAGTTTTAAATTTAAGTCATTTAGCAGATGCTCTTATCCAGAGTGAGAAAGCCTTTTTTTGTATTTTTTCCCCATACTGGTTCCCTCCCGTGGGAATTGAACCCACAACCCTGGCATTGCAAGTGTCATGCTCTACCAACTGAGCCACATGGTACCAGTATGGTGAAAAAGTAATGACATCATTATTAACTACCAATAAAAGTTTACCACAGCTCTCAAGGAGAGAGAAATCAGGAAGGAATTTACAGCTCTTCTTCTTTTTGTTGTTGTTCACACACGGGGTCCGATTATTAAAACTCATCATTATTCACAAGAGACAGAGTTAAGTATTTATATCAAACTGGATGTCACAAACGGACAGTTTTTTAGTTAGGTCAGTTAGGTACTTGCAGAGTTATTTTCTGCTCTGAAAAAGGAAAAAAAAGGACCTAGCCTCTCCTCAGTGGACCCTGAATCAGCACGAAGCTGCATCTTAAAGACTGGGCAAAGTTTTTTTTTAAAATCACCCTTTTGAATACTACTTCAAAGCAAGTTCAGATTACACAGCGAACAATGTCAACATCCTGTGCGATGAATGGCTATGGCTCGGCAACGGTGAGGAACACCTTTCTCGACCTTGAATGGATCTCATTCATATGTACTCAAGCTCCCCGGACCGCGCTAGGCTAACTGTGACCATCAGTTAGGTAGCAGGGAGACCCCACACATAGATCTATTCACGGCCTGTGATCCCGAGCACAGGGGGTAGAGACACACATGAACACACAGTACAGTACTGTAGCTCTTCCAGTCGACCTGCCTGGCTCTCTTAGGAGTGAAGTGACTGAACTGTACGTTACATGTACACATGGTACTAGTGAGCTAGATAGTTACATTTACATTTACATTTAAGTCATTTAGCAGACGCTCTTATCCAGAGCGACTTACAAATAGTTCTAGTGCAGGCATGGACCCAACAACCGTACAGTTACACCCCCCCACTCCCCCCTCTCTCTACCTCTCTCTTTATCTCTCTCTCTCCACCTCTTTCCCCTCAGGCTATGTGGAAGCTGTGATCATCCCCAAAGGGGCCAGGAGAATCAGAGTGATGGAAGAAAAGCCTGCACAGAGTTATTTGGGTAAGATACGGACCGATGTTGCTTTCAACAGGGTGATACAGTAGCAAACAACTCTCTTGAATCTAGCAGTAGTCCTTTTCTATGTCTCTAATATAGTGCCCATATGACTTGAAATAGAACACATTCTATAGCAGGTGTCTCAAACTGATTTTTGCCTGGGAAGCACATTTTCACTTCACCAAAGTCCAGAGGGCTATATATCCCTATGGCAACCTCATCGTCCACCTCATCGTCCACCTCATCGGCCACCTCATCGGCCACCTCATCGGCCACCTCATCGTCCACCTCATCGGCAACCTCATCGTCCACCTCATTGGCCACCTTATCGGCCACCTCATCAGCCACCTCATCGGCCACCTCATCGGCCACCTCATCGGCCACCTCATCAGCCACCTCATCGGCCACCTCATCGGCCACCTCATCGGCCACCTCATCGTCCACCTCATCGTCCACCTCATCATCCACCTCATCGGCCACCTCATCCGGCTTTACAGAGAGAGCATCAACTCCCACAGCTCTAGCATTCACATCCACACACACTCTCCTCTCATCACTCCTCTCAAGCCCGTTCAAGTCGCTGCTCTTGGATCAGTCCTTCCCCATCTTAAGAGAGAGAACACTTAAGGCGGGCGTACACTCCACGATTTAGCTGTCCCAGACAAGTTTTTGTCGTTGCCTACTTGGGGGTTTGGTCGTCACCAACGCTTGTTTCAATGTGAGCGGGTCATCGACCCAATCTGAGGGTCCCGTCTTTGAGTCGTCCCAGAGGTCCTGTTATTTTCAAACATGTTTGATTTTATCGGTACAAATACTGCAATACTCTTGTAGTGTGAGGTGTGCAACGACAGGTTTTCAGAAAGGTCATCAGCAATAGCCAATGAGAGAAGAAGCCAGTGAGATGATGACATTGTATCGTATCACCCAGAATGTGTAGACTCCAATGATGTATATAAACCATGGATTGCTGATGCTATGCATTAGCCAATGGTAGGCTTTGAAGCCACCGAGGAACAGTTACATCAGTCCTTAAAAAGAAAGTGATGCTTTAAGGAAAATGTTTTTGTATATATTTTATTTTTCTATGTTTAGCTCACATAATATAATTTTAAAGTATGCATTAAGGTGTCTGTAATAGAATACATATGGTAAAAACCAATGTAGACATTAATAAATGCATTTCTCTAGCTGGCAAAATATTTTTTTTACAATGTTGAGGGAGTGCCAAGATGGAGGTGCATTGGCTTCAAAACAGCGCCCCCTGTTAGGTATCTAGTGTATACATAAATCGTTGGTAGATTCTCGAGCAGGAGTGATCACTACTACTAGCCCACTAGTATTTTTACTTTGAAGTTCACAAGCAATGTTATTAAATTCAAAATGTATTGAAGCTGCTACACAATCTATTCACATCATTGTTTTCAGAATCCTCACGACCAACGGAAGAACCTGTAGTGTGTGACCCCTGTCTGCCAGAATGTTTAGTGTGTGACCCCTGTCTGCCAGAATGTTTAGTGTGTGACCCCTGTCTGCCAGAATGTTTAGTGTGTGACCCCTGTCTGCCAGAATGTGTAGTGTGTGACCCCTGTCAGCCAGAATGTGTAGTGTGTGACCCCTGTCAGCCAGAATGTGTAGTGTGTGACCCCTGTCAGCCAGAATGTGTAGTGTGTGACCCCTGTCTGCCAGAATGTGTAGTGTGTGACCTCCGTCTGCCAGAATGTTCAGTGTGTGACCCCTGTCAGCCAGAATGTTCAGTGTGTGACCCCTGTCAGCCAGAATGTGTAGTGTGTGACCCCTGTCTGCCAGAATGTTTAGTGTGTGACCTCCGTCTGCCAGAATGTTCAGTGTGTGACCTCCGTCTGCCAGAATGTTCAGTGTGTGACCCCTGTCTGCCAGAATGTGTAGTGTGTGACCTCCGTCTGCCAGAATGTGTAGTGTGTGACCCCTGTCAGCCAGAATGTGTAGTGTGTGACCCCTGTCAGCCAGAATGTTTAGTGTGTGACCCCTGTCTGCCAGAATGTGTAGTGTGTGACCCCTGTCAGCCAGAATGTTTAGTGTGTGACCCCTGTCTGCCAGAATGTTTAGTGTGTGACCCCTGTCAGCCAGAATGTGTAGTGTGTGACCCCTGTCAGCCAGAATGTTTAGTGTGTGACCCCTGTCAGCCAGAATGTGTAGTGTGTGACCCCTGTCAGCCAGAATGTTTAGTGTGTGACCCCTGTCTGCCAGAATGTTTAGTGTGTGACCCCTGTCTGCCAGAATGTGTAGTGTGTGACCCCTGTCTGCCAGAATGTGTAGTGTGTGACCCCTGTCAGCCAGAATGTGTAGTGTGTGACCCCTGTCAGCCAGAATGTGTAGTGTGTGACCCCTGTCAGCCAGAATGTGTAGTGTGTGACCCCTGTCTGCCAGAATGTGTGTGTGACCCCTGTCAGCCAGAATGTGTGACCCCTGTCAGCCAGAATGTGTAGTGTGTGACCCCTGTCAGCCAGAATGTGTAGTGTGTGACCCCTGTCAGCCAGAATGTGTAGTGTGTGACCCCTGTCAGCCAGAATGTGTAGTGTGTGACCCCTGTCAGCCAGAATGTGTAGTGTGTGACCCCTGTCAGCCAGAATGTGTAGTGTGTGACCCCTGTCTGCCAGAATGTGTAGTGTGTGACCCCTGTCAGCCAGAATGTGTAGTGTGTGACCCCTGTCAGCCAGAATGTGTAGTGTGTGACCCCTGTCAGCCAGAATGTGTAGTGTGTGACCCCTGTCTGCCAGAATGTGTAGTGTGTGACCCCTGTCAGCCAGAATGTGTAGTGTGTGACCTCCGTCTGCCAGAATGTGTAGTGTGTGACCCCTGTCAGCCAGAATGTGTAGTGTGTGACCCCTGTCTGCCAGAATGTGTAGTGTGTGACCCCTGTCAGCCAGAATGTGTAGTGTGTGACCCCTGTCTGCCAGAATGTGTAGTGTGTGACCCCTGTCAGCCAGAATGTGTAGTGTGTGACCCCTGTCAGCCAGAATGTGTAGTGTGTGACCCCTGTCAGCCAGAATGTGTAGTGTGTGACCCCTGTCAGCCAGAATGTGTAGTGTGTGACCCCTGTCAGCCAGAATGTGTAGTGTGTGACCCCTGTCAGCCAGAATGTGTAGTGTGTGACCCCTGTCAGCCAGAATGTGTAGTGTGTGACCCCTGTCAGCCAGAATGTGTAGTGTGTGACCCCTGTCAGCCAGAATGTGTAGTGTGTGCACCACTAAGTTGGGAAGACGAAAAACGTAATGAAAGACGTTTGTTTAATGTGAGAGGCTCAGCGATGTTGGGCTTTTGAAAGTGGTGTAGTATACGCCTGGTATTACTCCCCCAGCTCCTTCACATCTATACAGAGATCACCCCTCTCAGCTTTCATGTGCCCAGTCCACTGCTCTTAGATAAGTCCTTCAGCCAGCTTTAGTGAGAGAGCGTTACTCCCCCAGCTTTCGAGTCTCACTAACTTCCTGAACTCCTCCACATTTCCTCTCATCTTTCACGTGCCCAATCCACTGCTCTCAGATTAGTCAGTCAGCTTTAGTGAGAGAGCATTAGTTCCCCAGCTCCACACATCTCCTCTCATCTCTCATATGGCTGTCTTTCAGATGTCTCTCTTTCAGATGACTCCTAGTGTAACCACACAACACAGGCCCTGCGCTGTATCCACCTGTCTAATATGTGTCAGCAGACCTGCCTGCTATCAGGGAATAATCTGTCTCAAGTGGCACCCTATTCCCTATGTAGTGCCCCACTTATAGCCATTTGGGATTCAGCCTGACTGTTTTCCTCCCCTGCTTGCTAGCGTCCTGACTCCTGCCTTTCATGTGATTAGGAACCACGAGGCGGCTCACTTCGAATACACTGAGAGGCTGCTTGGGCAATCCCATCTATTTCCCCTCCTCTCTACTTCCCCAGTGTCTCTACTACCCCTCCTCTCTACTACCCCAGAGCCTCTACTTCCCCAGAGTCCCTACTTCCCCAGTGTCTCTACTTCCCCAGTGTCTCTACTTCCCCAGTGTCTCTACTTCCCCAGAGTCCCTACTTCCCCAGAGTCTCTACTTCCCCAGAGTCTCTACTTCCCCAGTGTCTCTACTTCCCCTCCTCTCTACTTCCCCTCCTCTCTACTACCCCTCCTCTCTACTTCCTCAGTGTCCCTACTACCCCTCCTCTCTACTACCCCTCCTCTCTACTTCCCCAGTGTCTCTACTTCCCCCTCCTCTCTACTATCCCTCCTCTCTACTTCCCCCTCCTCTCTACTACCCCTCCTCTCTACTACCCCTCCTCTCTACTTCCCCAGTGTCTCTACTTCCCCTCCTCTCTACTTCCCCAGTGTCTCTACTTCCCCAGTGTCTCTACTTCCCCAGAGTCCCTACTTCCCCCTCCTCTCTCCTTCCCCCTCCTCTCTACTTCCCCAGAGTCCCTACTTCCCCCTCCTCTCTCCTTCCCCAGTCTCTACTTCCCCTCCTCTCTACTTCCCCTCCTCTCTACTTCCACAGTGTCTCTACTTCTCCTCCTCTCTACTTCCCCACCTCTCTACTACTCCTCCTCTCTACTTCCCCAGTGTCTCTACTACCCCTCCTCTCTACTACCCCTCCTCTCTACTTCCCCAGTGTCTCTACTTCCCCCTCCTCTCTACTACCCCTCCTCTCTACTTCCTCTCCTCTCTACTACCCCTCCTCTCTACTTCCCCAGTGTCTCTACTTCCCCAGAGTCTCTACTTCCCCAGAGTCTCTACTTCCCCAGTGTCTCTACTTCCCCAGTGTCTCTACTTCCCCAGAGTCCCTACTTCCCCCTCCTCTCTCCTTCCCCAGAGTCTCTACTTCCCCAGAGTCTCTACTTCCCCAGAGTCCCTACTTCCCCCTCCTCTCTACTTCCCCCTCTTCTCTACTTCCCCTCCTCTCTACTTCCCCTGAGCCTCTACCTCCCCAGAGACTCTACTTCCCCAGAGCCTCTACTTCCCCCTCCTCTCTACTACCCCTCCTCTCTACTTCCCCTCCTCTCTACTTCCCCAATGTCTCTACTTCCCCTCACTCTAATTCCCCAGAGACACTACTTTGTCCTCCTCTCTACTTCCCCTCCTCTCTACTTCCCCAGAGCCTCTACTTCCCCAGTCTCTACTTCCCCAGTGTCTCTACTACCCCTCCTCTGTACTTCCCCAGTGTCTCTACTTCCCCTCCTCTACTTCCCCAGAGCCTCTACTTCCCCCTCCTCTCTACTTCCCCTCCTCTCTACTTCCCCAGAGCCTCTACTTCCCCCTCCTCTCTACTTCCCCTCCTCTACTTCCCCCTCCTCTCTACTTCCCCCGTGTCTCTACTTCCCCAGAGTCTCTACTTCCCCAGTGTCTCTACTTCGCCAGTGTCTCTACTTCCCCAGTGTCTCTACTTCCCCAGGGTCTCTACTTCCCCAGGGTCTCTACTTCCCCAGAGTCTCTACTTCCCCAGTGTCTCTACTTCCCCAGGGTCTCTACTTCCCCAGGGTCTCTACTTCCCCAGGGTCTCTACTTCCCCAGATTCTCTACTTCCCCAGTGTCTCTAACTCCCCAGTGTCTCTACTTCCCCAGAGTCTCTACTTCCCCAGTGTCTCTACTACCCCTCCTCTCTACTTCCCTAGAGTCTCTACTTCCCCAGAGTCTCTACTTCCCCAGTGTCTCTACTTCCCCAGTGTCTCTACTACCCCTCCTCTCTACTTCTCCAGTGTCTCTACTTCCCCCACCACCATTCCTTCCTCACTCCCCATTCGCTAAGCCATCCCTCTCCACCCTCCCAGGATGCCAATCTGCTAAGGAGAAGCCAAATGAGTTCAAACGCATGTAGAGGGAAGAGTGATAAGATTGGACAAGAGGTTACTGTTAGGATTCTGGCGAGTGTGTGTGTGTGTGTGTGTGTGTGTGTGTGTGTGTGTGTGTGTGTGTGTGTGTGTGTGTGTGTGTGTGTGTGTGTGTGTGTGTGTGTGTGTGTGTGTGTGTGTGTGTGTGTGTGTGTGTGTGTGTGTGTGTGTGTGTGTGTGTGTGTGTGTGTATTTGTGTGAAGAGATTGTTGTAAATCAATTGTTGTAAATATATATTGATGTTTCAAATAATTTTGTAAACTCGCCAAGCTCCTAAAGTGAAAATTCCCCATAAACTGAAGACAAACACATCTAAGATGAAGGCCTCACAGCTAAACACGTCTAAGATGAAGGACCTGACAGCTAAACGTGTCTAAGATGAAGAACCTCACAGCTAAACGTGTCTAAGATGAAGGACCTCACAGCTAAACGTGTCTAAGATGAAGGACCTCACAGCTAAACGTGTCTAAGATGAAGAACCTCACAGCTAAACGTGTCTAAGATGAAGAACCTCACAGCTAAACACGTCTAAGATGAAGGACCTCACATCTAAACACATCTAAGATGAAGGACCTCACAGCTAAACACATCTAAGATGAAGGACCTCACAGCTAAACACATCTAAGATGAAGGACCTCACAGCTGAACACATCTAAGATGAAGGACCTCACAGCTAAACGTGTCTAAGATGAAGGACCTCACATCTAAACACATCTAAGATGAAGGACCTCACATCTAAACGTGTCTAAGATGAAGGACCTCACATCTAAACACATCTAAGATGAAGGACCTCACATCTAAACGTGTCTAAGATGAAGTACCTCACAGCTCAACACATCTAAGATGAAGGACCTCACATCTAAGATGAAGGACCTCACATCTAAACGTGTCTAAGATGAAGGACCTCACATCTAAACACATCTAAGATGAAGGACCTCACATCTAAACACATCTAAGATGAAGGACCTCACATCTAAACACATCTAAGATGAAGGACCTCACATCTAAACACATCTAAGATGAAGGACCTCACAGCTCAACACATCTAAGATGAAGGACCTCACATCTAAACACATCTAAGACGAAGGACCTCACAGCTCAACACATCTAAGATGAAGGACCTCACAGCTCAACACATCTAAGATGAAGGACCTCACATCTAAACACATCTAAGATGAAGGACCTCACAGCTAAACACATCTAAGATGAAGGACCTCACATCTAAACACGTCTAAGATGAAGGACCTCACATCTAAACATGTCTAAGATGAAGGACCTCACAGCTAAACACATCTAAGACAAAGGACCTCACAGCTCAACACATCTAAGATGAAGGACCTCACAGCTAAACACATCTAAGATGAAGGACCTCACATCTAAACATGTCTAAGATGAAGGACCTCACAGCTCACAACACATCTAAGATGAAGGACCTCACAGATGAAGGACTCAACACATCTAAGATGAAGGACCTCACAGATGAAGGACCTCACAGCTCAACACATCTAAGATGAAGGACCTCACAGCTAAACACATCTAAGATGAAGGACCTCACAGCTCAACACATCTAAGATGAAGGACCTCACAGCTAAGTGGTAAACAGAACTTTAGCCAGACTGCTGCCTTGTATTTTTCCTCCCTCACAGTATCAACAACATCCGTCCACAGAGTGGGTACAAGTTGTGCATCAAAACACTGGAAACATCCCAAAATGGTACTCTATTCAGTATATAATGGACTACATTTAACCAGAGCCCATAAATTACTGTCGAGGGAATGAGGGTGCCATTTGGGACTGTAACCATTAAGTCTCTGCTGCTTTTCCTTGTTTACTTTCTGCAGCACTCAAAGACACAAACAAGCATTCCATCAACAGCGACTGGAAGATAGACCGCCCAGGAGCCTTCAACATGGCGGGCACCACCGTTCACTACGTCCGGAGAGGACTGTGGGAGAAAATGTCAGCCAGAGGTCCCACTACCTCCCCGTTGCATCTCATGGTAAATGACTTCCTTATTTCCTTTATGTCTCTGTAAACCTGGGTTCAAATACTATTTGGAATCTTTGAACCTACTTTCAGCGTTTGCTTTAGCCTGCCTTGAGTAGCTCAGTTGTTAGAGCGATGGCACTTGTAATGCCAGGGTTGTGGGTTCGAAGTCCCTCGGGGCATTAGTATCAATGGAAAATGTATGCGTTCACTACTGTAAGTTGCTCTGGAATAAGAGTGTCTGCTGATGTGCAGGGTTTTTGCTTATGGGACTTTTTTGTTAGTTTCATTACAACAGACAAGCACATCATTTTTAAATGATTTCAGATTATACTTGAACCCAGGGCTGCTCTGTGGGTTTACATCAATCGGTGGTCACGTCATTGTGGTCAGGTTCACTAGTCCTGAGGTGCTACCAGGGCTATGCAGCATTTCAGCATTGTGGTCACGTTCCCTAGTCCTGATGTGCTACCAGGGCTATGCAGCATTTCAGCATTGTGGTCACGTTCCCTAGTCCTGATGTGCTACCAGGGCTATGCAGCATTTCAGCATTGTGGTCGGGTCCACTAGTCCTCAGAAGCTACCAGGGCTATGCAGGCTTTTGTTCCAGCCCAGCACTAAAACACTAGATCCACCTAATCAACTCATCATCAAGGCATTGATTCAAGTTTTCAGTGCTGAGCTGGAACAAAAAACTGCTTACCTTGTAGCTTTTTCTGACTGATGTAGTAGGGGACGTCTCAAACCTTTATGAACTCATCATATATAACGCTATTACGCTGCTGTGCAACAGACATTACACTGCTGTACAACAGACATTACACTGCTGTGCAACAGACATTACACTGCTGTACAACAGACATTACACTGCTGTGCAACAGACATTACACTGCTGTACAACAGACATTACACTGCTGTGCAACAGACATTACACTGCTGTGCAACAGACATTACAATGCTGTACAACAGACATTACACTGCTGTACAACAGACATTACACTGCTGTACAACAGACATTACACTACTGTACAACAGACAAAGCAGTAAACATGTCTAATGGAACTACGGAATTTCTGGTGGTACTATATCCACAGGCGGAAGCGCACTCCCCATATGTCAGGTCAGGTTGTGAGTTGGCCTGTGACCAGCCTGGCAGCCTGACGCGATTAATGATTGAGGATATGATTGGCTGCACGGCTGCTGTTATTAGCTGGCTGCGGCTAGCGACAGCTCTGTCATTGCTGAGATTAGGGTTATAATTTGAATAGGATTAGCCTCCTGACAACTACTAATGAAATTATGTGTTAACGGGGGAAGGGGAGGGGTGTGCATCATGATAAATCTGGTCCTGCATGGTGGTTTCATGAAGTAATAAATGTTCATTGATAACAGTAGCGTGTGGGCGGCAATATGATATCAAATCAATACGATATCAAATCAATACGATATCAAATCAATATGATATCAAATCAATACTATATCAAATCATTACGATATCAAATCATTACGATATCAAATCAATACGATATCAAATCAATACTATATCAAATCAATATGATATCAAATCAATACGATATCAAATCAATACGATATCAAATCAATACGACATCAAATCATTATGATATCAAATCAATACGATATCAAATCAATACGATATCAAATCAATATGATATCAAATCAATACTATATCAAATCATTACGATATCAAATCATTACGATGTCAAATCATTACGATGTCAAATCATTACGAGATCAAATCATTACGATATCAAATCAATACGATATCAAATCAATACGATATCAAATCAATACGATATCAAATCAATACGATATCAAATCAATACGATATCAAATCAATACGACATCAAATCATTATGATATCAAATCAATACGATATCAAATCAATACGATATCAAATCAATATGATATCAAATCAATACTATATCAAATCATTACGATATCAAATCATTACGATGTCAAATCATTACGATGTCAAATCATTACGATATCAAATCATTACGATATCAAATCATTACGATGTCAAATCATTACGATATCAAATCATTACGATATCAAATCATTACGATGTCAAATCATTACGATATCAAATCATTACGATATCAAATCATTACGATGTCAAATCATTACGATATCAAATCATTACGATATCAAATCATTACGATGTCAAATCATTGCGATGTCAAATCAATACGATGTCAAATCATTGCGATGTCAAATCAATACGATATCAAATCAATACGATATCAAATCATTACGATATCAAATCATTACGAGATCAAATCATTACGATATCAAATCATTACGATATCAAATCATGTCTCAGTGGTTTTGGAAAGTGTCTCTTCAAAAACAGTTGTTTGTTTCTTCTCCATTTTTGGAAATGAAGTTTATGTGTTGTAATGTTTTTATTTCAATGTATTTACGGAGGAAGTTGTCTTTTGAGAAGCTATCCAGTGTTTGTGTACTTTGAAGATTATTCGAAGACCAAAGCTCAAATAAATACGTATTTTTTCTGAAACAATCCTTAGTCCCTAAACCCTAGTCCCTAAACCCTAGTCCCTAAACCCTTAGTCCCTAAACCCTAGTCCCTAACCCTTAGTCCCTAACCCCTGGTCCCTAACCCTTAGTCCCTAACCCCTAGTCCCTAACCCTTAGTTCCTAACCCCTAATCCCTAGTCCCTAATCCTTAGTCCCTAACCCTTAGTCCCTAACCCCTAGTCCCTAACCCTTAGTCCCTAACCCCTAGTCCGAACCCCTAGTCCCTAACCCTTAGTCCCTAACCCCTAGTCCCAACCCCTAGTACCTAACCCTTAGTCCCTAACCCTTAGTCCCTAACCCCTAGGCCCTATCCCTTAGGTTTAAACCAGTCCCTTACTAAATTGCAAGAATGAAAATCAGTGTGGAACTGGACTCGAGGTCCAGATTTGTGTATCCCTGGACACGTCATGTACATCTGGAATATGGTCGTAGCTCCACCTTGCCCTCCACATTGATAGGCTAGTTGGAATGTTTACCTATGAAATGATTTTCAGTCCACCTGCCTAGGGTGTAATATGGGCTGTGGTTTGTTACTGGAATTGGTTGACTGAATCCACAAACTTAAGGCAATAAACGTCAAACATTAGACAAACATTAGAAAAACATTACTCAAAAGTTGACCTTATATAATCCTACCTGACCCAGGTGCTGCTGTTCAATGAGCAGAACCATGGCATCCATTACGAGTACACCATCCCCACAGAGGCTAGCATGGAACCCCAGGGGGGGTTAGGACCGGGGGCCATGCCCAGCGAACCCCTCTTCATGTGGACCCACTCTGGCTGGGAGGACTGCCATGCCGTGTGTGGAGGAGGTAGGACCACCAACACACCCCATTGACATTCAGCAGTAGGAGGTAGGACAACACACCCCATTGACATTCAGCAGTAGGAGGTAGGACCACCAACACACCCCATTGACATTCAGCAGTAGGAGGTAGGACCACCAACACACCCCATTGACATTCAGCAGTAGGAGGTAGGACCACCAACACACCCCATTGACATTCAGCAGTAGGAGGTAGGACCACCAACACACCCCATTGACATTCAGCAGTAGGAGGTAGGACCACCAACACACCCCATTGACATTCAGCAGTAGGAGGTAGGACCACCAACACACCCCATTGACATTCAGCAGTAGGAGGTAGGACCACCAACACACCCCATTGACATTCAGCAGTAGGAGGTAGGACCAACAACACACCCCATTGACATTCAGCAGTAGGAGGTAGGACAACACACCCCATTGACATTCAGCAGTAGGAGGTAGGACAACACACCCCATTGACATTCAGCAGTAGGAGGTAGGACCACACACCCCATTGACATTCAGCAGTAGGAGGTAGGACCAACAACACACCCCATTGACATTCAGCAGTAGGAGGTAGGACAACACATTCAGCAGTAGGAGGTAGGACAACACACCCCATTGACATTCAGCAGTAGGAGGTAGGACAACACACCCCATTGACATTCAGCAGTAGGAGGTAGGACCACCAACACACCCCATTGACATTCAGCAGTAGGAGGTAGGACAACACACCCCATTGACATTCAGCAGTAGGAGGTAGGACCAACAACACACCCCATTGACATTCAGCAGTAGGAGGTAGGACCTGTGTGTGTGTGTGTGTGTGTGTGTGTGTGTGTGTGTGTGTGTGTGTGTGTGTGTGTGTGTGTGTGTGTGTGTGTGTGTGTGTGTGTGTGTGTGTGTGTGTGTGTGTGTGTGGGTGTGGGTGTGTGTGTGTGTGTGTGTGTGTGTGTGTGTGTGTGTGTGTGTGTGTGTGTGGAGATTCAGTCTCATAACGTATTGTATTAGGTATTAGCTGGATGAAACAGAGGCTGGGACAGGTTAAGTTGAGTTAGCAGTCTGAGGGGTGTACTAAGGCTTTGAACCCTGGTAGTCTCCAGTTGGGAATTGAGCCAGGAGTGGACTTGTTGTGATTTTGACAGGATAGGTAAGAAAGAGTTTAGAGGTAGGTGAGGCGGAGGGACACAGTGATGAGCGCGGCGGACCCCGGATTTGAACCCCAGTGTCCTGCGACGATGTTTTGCCCGGAGTCGGCAGTGATGTTTCATGATTAATGCTTACTATCTGACTGATCAATGATGTTCGTTGAGTACCAGGGAGAAGAGAATGCAAGAAGTTTATTATGACTCCCTAGAGCTTGGATATTAGATAATGATCGTCAATACAATCACTAGCCCAAAGATTGAAATGATTGACATGATTTATATTAACTATAGTTCAAACCTTACATTACCACTCAGTAGTACATTACCTCACTCCCACTTTTCTTGAGTAGAGTAAGTAAGCCCTTTCCCAAGCCAGAACGGCCCATAGGGCCTATGACATGTTTCTGAAGAATGAGACAGAACAGGATGCAAGTCTGTCTCGGGGCATTGCTTGTTCCCTTTTCCAATACTTTGTCGTTCATGTTAGATTTTTCTTCTCCAGGAGAAAGAAAGACAATCGTCACCTGCACTAACATTGTCAACAAAACTACAAGCGTGGTGGACAACCGAAGATGTCGTCACCTGACCAAACCTGAGCCTCAAGTCCGCAAGTGCAATGAGCAGCCCTGCCAGACAAGGTAAAGATCAGCCCTGCCAGACAAGGTAAAGATCAGCCCTGCTAGACAAGGTAAAGATCAGCCCTGCTAGACAAGGTAAAGATCAGCCCTGCCAGACAAGGTAAAGATCAGCCTTGCTAGACAAGGTAAAGATCAGCCCTGCCAGACAAGGTAAAGATCAGCCCTGCCAGACAAGGTAAAGATCAGCCCTGCCAGACAAGGTAAAGATCAGCCTTGCTAGACAACGTAAAGATCAGCCCTGCCAGACAAGGTAAAGATCAGCCCTGTCAGACAAGGTAAAGATCAGCCCTGCCAGACAAGGTAAAGATCAGCCCTGCTAGACAAGGTAAAGCTCAGCCCTGCCAGACAAGGTAAAGATCAGCCCTGCCAGACAAGGTAAAGATCAGCCCTGCTAGACAAGGTAAAGATCAGCCTTGCTAGACAAGGTAAAGATCAGCCCTACCAGACAAGGTAAAGCTCAGCCTTGCTAGACAAGGTAAAGATCAGCCCTGCTAGACAAGGTAAAGATCAGCCCTGCTAGACAAGGTAAAGATCAGCCATGCCAGACAAGGTAAAGCTCAGCCTTGCTAGACAAGGTAAAGCTCAGCCTTGCTAGACAAGGTAAAGATCAGCCCTGCTAGACAAGGTAAAGATCAGCCCTGCCAGACAAGGTAAAGATCAGCCCTGCTAGACAAGGTAAAGATCAGCCCTGCTAGACAAGGTAAAGATCAGCCCTGCTAGACAAGGTAAAGATCAGCCCTGCTAGACAAGGTAAAGATCAGCCCTGCCAGACAAGGTAAAGATCAGCCCTGCCAGACAATGTAAAGATCAGCCCTGCTAGACAAGGTAAAGACAAGCCCTGCCAGACAAGGTAAAGATCAGCCCTGCTAGACAAGGTAAAGATCAGCCCTGCCAGACAAGGTAAAGATCAGCCCTGCTAGACAAGGTAAAGATCAGCCCTGCCAGACAAGGTAAAGATCAGCCCTGCTAGACAAGGTAAAGATCAGCCCTGCTAGACAAGGTAAAGATCAGCCCTGCCAGACAAGGTAAAGATCAGCCCTGCTAGACAAGGTAAAGATCAGCCCTGCTAGACAAGGTAAAGATCAGCCCTGCTAGACAAGGTAAAGATCAGCCCTGCTAGACAAGGTAAAGATCAGCCCTGCTAGACAAGGTAAAGATCAGCCCTGCCAGACAAGGTAAAGATCAGCCCTGCTAGACAAGGTAAAGATCAGCCCTGCTAGACAAGGTAAAGATCAGCCCTGCCAGACAAGGTAAAGATCAGCCCTGCTAGACAAGTTAAAGATCAGCCCTGCCAGACAAGGTAAAGCTCAGCCCTGCCAGACAAGGTAAAGCTCAGCCCTGCCAGACAAGGTAAAGCTCAGCCCTGCCAGACAAGGTAAAGATCAGCCCTGCTAGACAAGGTAAAGATCAGCCCTGCTAGACAAGGTAAAGATCAGCCCTGCTAGACAAGGTAAAGCTCAGCCCTGCTAGACAAGGTAAAGATCAGCCCTGCTAGACAAGGTAAAGATCAGCCCTGCTAGACAAGGTAAAGATCAGCCCTGCTAGACAAGGTAAAGATCAGCCCTGCCAGACAAGGTAAAGCTCAGCCCTGCCAGACAAGGTAAAGATCAGCCCTGCTAGACAAGGTAAAGATCAGCCCTGCTAGACAAGTTAAAGATCAGCCCTGCCAGACAAGGTAAAGATCAGCCCTGCTAGACAAGTTAAAGATCAGCCCTGCCAGACAAGGTAAAGATCAGCCCTGCCAGACAAGGTAAAAGCCCTGCCAGACAAGGTAAAGATCAGCCCTGCCAGACAAGGTAAAGCTCAGCCCTGCCAGACAAGGTAAAGCTCAGCCCTGCCAGACATGGTAAAGCTCAGCCCTGTCAGACAAGGTAAAGCTCAGCCCTGTCAGACAAGGTAAAGATCAGCCCTGCTAGACAAGTTAAAGATCAGCCCTGCCAGACAAGGTAAAGATCAGCCCTGCCAGACAAGGTAAAGCTCAGCCCTGTCAGACAAGGTAAAGATCAGCCCTGCTAGTCAAGGTAAAGCTCAGCCCTGCCAGACAAGGTAAAGCTCAGCCCTGTCAGACAAGGTAAAGATCAGCCCTGTCAGACAAGGTAAAGATCAGCCCTGCCAGACAAGGTAAAGATCAGCCTTGCTAGACAACGTAAAGATCAGCCCTGCCAGACAAGGTAAAGATCAGCCCTGCCAGACAAGGTAAAGATCAGCCTTGCCAACGTAAAGATCAGCCCTGCCAGACAAGGTAAAGATCAGCCCTGTCAGACAAGGTAAAGATCAGCCCTGCCATACAAGGTAAAGATCAGCCCTGCTAGACAAGGTAAAGCTCAGCCCTGCCAGACAAGGTAAAGATCAGCCCTGCCAGACAAGGTAAAGATCAGCCCTGCTAGACAAGGTAAAGATCAGCCTTGCTAGACAAGGTAAAGATCAGCCCTACCAGACAAGGTAAAGCTCAGCCTTGCTAGACAAGGTAAAGATCAGCCCTGCTAGACAAGGTAAAGATCAGCCCTGCCAGACAAGGTAAAGCTCAGCCTTGCTAGACAAGGTAAAGCTCAGCCTTGCTAGACAAGGTAAAGATCAGCCTTGCTAGACAAGGTAAAGATCAGCCCTGCCAGACAAGGTAAAGATCAGCCCTGCTAGACAAGGTAAAGATCAGCCCTGCTAGACAAGGTAAAGATCAGCCCTGCTAGACAAGGTAAAGATCAGCCCTGCTAGACAAGGTAAAGATCAGCCCTGCCAGACAAGGTAAAGATCAGCCCTGCTAGACAAGGTAAAGATCAGCCCTGCTAGACAAGGTAAAGATAAGCCCTGCCAGACAAGGTAAAGATCAGCCCTGCTAGACAAGGTAAAGATCAGCCCTGCCAGACAAGGTAAAGATCAGCCCTGCTAGACAAGGTAAAGATCAGCCCTGCCAGACAAGGTAAAGATCAGCCCTGCTAGACAAGGTAAAGATCAGCCCTGCTAGACAAGGTAAAGATCAGCCCTGCCAGACAAGGTAAAGATCAGCCCTGCTAGACAAGGTAAAGATCAGCCCTGCTAGACAAGGTAAAGATCAGCCCTGCTAGACAAGGTAAAGATCAGCCCTGCCAGACAAGGTAAAGATCAGCCCTGCTAGACAAGGTAAAGATCAGCCCTGCCAGACAAGGTAAAGATCAGCCCTGCTAGACAAGGTAAAGATCAGCCCTGCCAGACAAGGTAAAGATCAGCCCTGACAAGGTAAAGATCAGCCCTGCTACAAGTTAAAGATCAGCCCTGCCAGACAAGGTAAAGATCAGCCTTCCTAGACAAGGTAAAGATCAGCCCTGCCAGACAAGGTAAAGATCAGCCCTGCTAGACAAGGTAAAGATCAGCCCTGCTAGACAAGTTAAAGATCAGCCCTGCCAGACAAGGTAAAGCTCAGCCCTGCCAGACAAGGTAAAGCTCAGCCCTGTCAGACAAGGTAAAGCTCAGCCCTGCCAGACAAGGTAAAGATCAGCCCTGCTAGACAAGGTAAAGATCAGCCCTGCTAGACAAGGTAAAGATCAGCCCTGCTAGACAAGGTAAAGCTCAGCCCTAGACAAGGTAAAGATCAGCCCTGCTAGACAAGGTAAAGATCAGCCCTGCTAGACAAGGTAAAGATCAGCCCTGCTAGACAAGGTAAAGATCAGCCCTGCTAGACAAGGTAAAGATCAGCCCTGCCAGACAAGGTCAAGACAAGGTAAAGATCAGCCCTGCTAGACAAGGTAAAGATCAGCCCTGACAAGTTAAAGATCAAGACAAGGTAAAGATCAGCCCTGCTAGACAAGGTAAAGACAAGACAAGTTAAAGATCAGCCCTGCCAGACAAGGTAAAGATCAGCCCTGCCAGACAAGGTAAAGCTCAGCCCTGCCAGACAAGGTAAAGCTCAGCCCTGTCAGACAAGGTAAAGATCAGCCCTGCCAGACAAGTTAAAGATCAGCCCTGCCAGACAAGGTAAAGATCAGCCCTGCCAGACAAGGTAAAGCTCAGCCCTGCCAGACAAGGTAAAGCTCAGCCCTGTCAGACAAGGTAAAGATCAGCCTTGCTAGACAAGGTAAAGCTCAGCCCTGCCAGACAAGGTAAAGCTCAGCCCTGCTAGACAAGGTAAAGATCAGCCCTGTCAGACAAGGTAAAGCTCAGCCCTGCCAGACAAGGTAAAGCTCAGCCCTGCCAGACAAGGTAAAGATCAGCCCTGTCAGACAAGGTAAAGCTCAGCCCTGCCAGACAAGGTAAAGCTCAGCCCTGTCAGACAAGGTAAAGCTCAGCCCTGTCAGACAGACAAGACAAGGTAAAGATCAGCCCTGCCAGACAAGGTAAAGATCAGCCCTGCCAGACAAGGTAAAGATCAGCCCTGTCAGACAAGGTAAAGCTCAGCCCTGTCAGACAAGGTAAAGATCAGCGCTGTCAGACAAGGTAAAGCTCAGCCCTGTCAGACAAGGGAAAGATCAGCCCTGCCAGACAAGGTAAAGATCAGCCCTGCCAGACAAGGTAAAGATCAGCCCTGCCAGACAAGGTAAAGATCAGCCCTGCCAGACAAGGTAAAGACCCTGCTAACAAGGTAAAGATCAAACAAGGTAAAGATCAGCCCTGTCAGACAAGGTAAAGATCAGCCCTGCCAGACAAGGTAAAGATCAGCCCTGCCAGACAAGGTAAAGATCAGCCCTGCCAGACAAGGTAAAGATCAGCCCTGCCAGACAAGGTAAAGATCAGCCCTGCTAGACAAGGTAAAGATCAGCCCTGTCAGACAAGGTAAAGATCAGCCCTGCCAGACAAGGTAAAGATCAGCCCTGCCAGACAAGGTAAAGATCAGCCCTGTCAGACAAGGTAAAGCTCAGCCCTGTCAGACAAGGTAAAGATCAGCCCTGTCAGACAAGGTAAAGATCAGCCCTGCCAGACAAGGTAAAGATCAGCCCTGTCAGACAAGGTAAAGATCAGCCCTGTCAGACAAGGTAAAGATCAGCCCTGCCAGACAAGGTAAAGATCAGCCCTGTCAGGCAAGGTAAAGATCAGCTCTGTCAGACAAGGTAAAGATCAGCCCTGTCAGACAAGGTAAAGATCAGCCCTGCCAGACAAGGTAAAGCTCAGCCCTGTCAGGCAAGGTAAAGATCAGCCCTGTCAGACAAGGTAAAGATCAGCCCTGCCAGACAAGGTAAAGATCAGCCCTGCCAGACAAGGTAAAGCTCAGCCCTGTCAGACAAGGTAAAGATCAGCCCTGTCAGACAAGGTAAAGATCAGCCCTGTCAGACAAGGTAAAGATCAGCCCTGTCAGACAAGATAAAGATCAGACAAGGTAAAGATCAGCCCTGTCAGACAAGGTAAAGATCAGCCCTGCCAGACAAGGTAAAGATCAGCCCTGTCAGACAAGGTAAAGATCAGCCCTGTCAGACAAGGTAAAGATCAGCCCTGCCAGACAAGGTAAAGATCAGCCCTGCCAGACAAGGTAAAGATCAGCCCTGCCAGACAAGGTAAAGCTCAGCCCTGTCAGACAAGGTAAAGATCAGCCCTGTCAGACAAGGTAAAGATCAGCCATGTCAGACAAGGTAAAGATCAGCCCTGCCAGACAAGGTAAAGCTCAGCCCTGTCAGACAAGGTAAAGATCAGCCCTGCCAGACAAGGTAAAGATCAGCCATGTCAGACAAGGTAAAGATCAGCCCTGCCAGACAAGGTAAAGATCAGCCCTGCCAGACAAGGTAAAGCTCAGCCCTGCCAGACAAGGTAAAGCTCAGCCCTGTCAGACAAGGTAAAGCTCAGCCCTGCCAGACAAGGTAAAGATCAGCCCTGCTAGACAAGGTAAAGATCAGCCCTGCTAGACAAGGTAAAGATCAGCCCTGCTAGACAAGGTAAAGCTCAGCCCTGCTAGACAAGGTAAAGATCAGCCCTGCTAGACAAGGTAAAGATCAGCCCTGCTAGACAAGGTAAAGATCAGCCCTGCTAGACAAGGTAAAGATCAGCCCTGCTAGACAAGGTAAAGATCAGCCCTGCCAGACAAGGTAAAGCTCAGCCCTGCCAGACAAGGTAAAGATCAGCCCTGCTAGACAAGGTAAAGATCAGCCCTGCTAGACAAGTTAAAGATCAGCCCTGCCAGACAAGGTAAAGATCAGCCCTGCTAGACAAGGTAAAGATCAGCCCTGCTAGACAAGTTAAAGATCAGCCCTGCCAGACAAGGTAAAGATCAGCCCTGCCAGACAAGGTAAAGCTCAGCCCTGCCAGACAAGGTAAAGCTCAGCCCTGTCAGACAAGGTAAAGATCAGCCCTGCCAGACAAGTTAAAGATCAGCCCTGCCAGACAAGGTAAAGATCAGCCCTGCCAGACAAGGTAAAGCTCAGCCCTGCCAGACAAGGTAAAGCTCAGCCCTGTCAGACAAGGTAAAGATCAGCCTTGCTAGACAAGGTAAAGCTCAGCCCTGCCAGACAAGGTAAAGCTCAGCCCTGCTAGACAAGGTAAAGATCAGCCCTGTCAGACAAGGTAAAGCTCAGCCCTGCCAGACAAGGTAAAGCTCAGCCCTGCCAGACAAGGTAAAGATCAGCCCTGTCAGACAAGGTAAAGCTCAGCCCTGCCAGACAAGGTAAAGCTCAGCCCTGTCAGACAAGGTAAAGCTCAGCCCTGTCAGACAAGGTAAAGCTCAGCCCTGTCAGACAAGGTAAAGATCAGCCCTGCCAGACAAGGTAAAGATCAGCCCTGCCAGACAAGGTAAAGATCAGCCCTGTCAGACAAGGTAAAGCTCAGCCCTGTCAGACAAGGTAAAGATCAGCGCTGTCAGACAAGGTAAAGCTCAGCCCTGTCAGACAAGGGAAAGATCAGCCCTGCCAGACAAGGTAAAGATCAGCCCTGCCAGACAAGGTAAAGATCAGCCCTGCCAGACAAGGTAAAGATCAGCCCTGCCAGACAAGGTAAAGCTCAGCCCTGCTAGACAAGGTAAAGATCAGCCCTGCTAGACAAGGTAAAGATCAGCCCTGTCAGACAAGGTAAAGATCAGCCCTGCCAGACAAGGTAAAGATCAGCCCTGCCAGACAAGGTAAAGATCAGCCCTGCCAGACAAGGTAAAGATCAGCCCTGCCAGACAAGGTAAAGATCAGCCCTGCCAGACAAGGTAAAGATCAGCCCTGCTAGACAAGGTAAAGATCAGCCCTGTCAGACAAGGTAAAGATCAGCCCTGCCAGACAAGGTAAAGATCAGCCCTGCCAGACAAGGTAAAGATCAGCCCTGTCAGACAAGGTAAAGCTCAGCCCTGTCAGACAAGGTAAAGATCAGCCCTGTCAGACAAGGTAAAGATCAGCCCTGCCAGACAAGGTAAAGATCAGCCCTGTCAGACAAGGTAAAGATCAGCCCTGTCAGACAAGGTAAAGATCAGCCCTGCCAGACAAGGTAAAGATCAGCCCTGTCAGGCAAGGTAAAGATCAGCCCTGTCAGACAAGGTAAAGATCAGCCCTGCCAGACAAGGTAAAGATCAGCCCTGCCAGACAAGGTAAAGCTCAGCCCTGTCAGACAAGGTAAAGATCAGCCCTGTCAGACAAGGTAAAGATCAGCCCTGTCAGACAAGGTAAAGATCAGCCCTGTCAGACAAGGTAAAGATCAGCCCTGTCAGACAAGGTAAAGATCAGCCCTGTCAGACAAGGTAAAGATCAGCCCTGTCAGACAAGGTAAAGAGACAAGGTAGATCAGCCCTGTCAGACAAGGTAAAGATCAGCCCTGTCAGACAAGGTAAAGATCAGCCCTGCCAGACAAGGTAAAGATCAGCCCTGCCAGACAAGGTAAAGATCAGCCCTGCCAGACAAGGTAAAGCTCAGCCCTGTCAGACAAGGTAAAGATCAGCCCTGTCAGACAAGGTAAAGATCAGCCATGTCAGACAAGGTAAAGATCAGCCCTGCCAGACAAGGTAAAGCTCAGCCCTGTCAGACAAGGTAAAGATCAGCCCTGCCAGACAAGGTAAAGATCAGCCATGTCAGACAAGGTAAAGATCAGTGCAATATGGATGTTCCTTCTTTCTCCCTTCCTTCTCAGGCTTTGTTATAGTATAGTAGTATAGTATGTGGTCCCGTGTGGCTCAGTTGGTAGAACATGGCACTTGCAATGTCAGGGCTGTGGGTTCAATTCCTATGAAGCGAATAGTATGAACATCTATGCACTCACTCTGGATAAGAGTGTCTGCTTAAATGACTAAACATTTTACCCCAAAAAATCGGGGGGGGGGGGGGGGGGAAATAGTGTAATAGCAACATTCATTGAGAACAGACTTTTTAATTCTTATGGAAGAATGATGTTTCTATTGAGTCATATTGCACATGTAGCTCAACGAGAAATGAAACTTCACTTCGCCATGCCAAAGTCTGGGATGCTTGTTAACACTGACAGTCATGTGTTCTTCTCATACAAACAGTCTTCATCCAGCAAGTTCTGGTAGTTCCTGGAAATGGTTGTTCCACTTTAGTTGAAGGACCTTCTTAACACATGTATAGACGTGTTCCATGATATACTCTGAATTGCTCCGCCATTAAAAGGGGGAATTTGAGATTGATTTTTTTAACTTTTAAATTAATTACGTATAGCCATTGATTCTTAAAGAATATGACTAATATTTTTTTTTTTAAATGAGCTAAGTTTAAAACTGTCGTACTCCATCAGCACCCTAAATATAAGCTTGTTTTACTCCAATGTTTTACTTGTCTTACTCTCAGCTGTTTTTCCAGAGAATGATGTGGTGGGCGATTTCTCGCTGTCTAGGTCCCAGATTGCCTCTTTAATGCTGACGTAAGCTGAGCCTTAGATCATCCATTGCATAATGGATCGAGGAGATACACCAAGTCACATTTGTTGACAGAAACCAGTACAAACATTTACATGAAGCCCACAAAGTTGTTTTGCCTTGATTATAAATGTGAATCGCAGCCCTTCTTCTCCCCGGGCCTATACCAGTACAGAACTTTCTCTTATCTTCCTACAGATGAACACTAGACAGCTGGTCCAATGCAAGTCTAATGCTAGTCCAAGGCTAGTCCAAGGCTAGTCCAAGGCTAGTCCAAGGCTAGTCCAAGGCTAGTCCAAGGCCAATGCTAGTCCAAGACTAGTCTAATGCTAGTCTAATACTAGTCCAATGCTAGTCCAATGCTAGTCCAATGCAAGTCTAATGCTAGTCTAATACTAGTCCAATGCTAGTCCAATGCTAGTCCAAGACTAGTCTAATGCTAGTCTAATACTAGTCCAATGCTAGTCCAATGCTAGTCCAATGCAAGTCTAATGCTAGTCCAAGGCTAGTCCAAGGCTAGTCCAAGGCTAGTCCAAGGCTAGTCCAATGCTAGTCCAAGACTAGTCTAATGCTAGTCTAATACTAGTCCAATGCTAGTCCAATGCTAGTCCAAGACTAGTCTAATGCTAGTCTAATGCTAGTCTAAAGCTAGTCCAAGGCTAGTCCAATGCTTGTCCAATGCTAGTCCAAGGCTAGTCTAATGCTAGCCCAAGACTAGTCTAATGCTAGTCTAATGCTAGTCTAATGCTAGTCCAGGGCTAGTCCAATGCTTGTCCAATGCTAGTCCAAGACTAGTCTAATGCTAGTCTAATGCTAGTCTAATGCTAGTCCAAGGCTAGTCCAAGACTAGTCTAATGCTAGTATAATGCTAGTCTAATGCTAGTCTAATGCTAGTCCAAGGCTAGTCCAATGCTTGTCCAATGCTAGTCCACACTCGCTGCTGACATTTACATTCCACCACAATGCATCCCCTGGAAATCATTAGTTTCTCTCTCTTATCTGTCATATGTATCTGGGGTATTACACTTCATCTGCAGCCGAGCAGTAAGCAGCAAGCTGTGAGCTTTCATCACCCCGAGCCGCGGATAAATAACATTTACAGTCCTGCCGCGCTCAACAACAACAAAAACTCTGCAATCAGATAACGGCAGAACAGACCACTGGATCTGTGGATCTGATGTCAGACAGGGATGTGTGTGTGTGGGGGGGGGGGGGTGATAGGTCAACAAGGCCACGTCATGTTCCTGTTTGGCCCGAGCAGACTTCCAGCTGGACCCTGTCCTCTCCGGCTGCTCTACCCTGATCGCAGTCACCGAGGGGAGGCTTGGATGGAGCATATCCACCCCACCTCCCCTCCTCCACCATCACCATCATCCACCAGCAGAACCAGACTCTCCCTGGTGCCTCTGCCTGCACATCTGTCACCCAGATGGGGCCACATTACGTCAGAACCAGCCTGGTAGCCTTCCTCTAGGGCTGTGCTTGGGCCTGGTTGTCTGTTTATGGGGTGTCATTAACACTGAGATGAGACCCCCCCCCCCCTGCACATATACACACACACACACACACACGCACACACGCACACACGCACACACACACACACACACACACACACACACACACACACACACACACACACACACACACACACACACACACACACACACACACACACACACACACGCACACACACAGACATACACACACAAACACACACACATACACGCACACACACACACACGCACACACACACGCACACACACGCACACACACATACACATACACGCACGCACACACACACATACACATACACACACACACGCACACACACACATACACACACACACATACTCACCATTCACGTTCCTGCTCCTTGGCTTAGGTTTCTCTGTTGAATGGGAATGAAGTCTGGTGGCCACATTGTTTACACAAAGCAGGAGGTTGTATGGTCTGTCTGTCTGTCTGTCTGTACTATCTGTACATTGTGCGTACTGTGTGTGCGTTCTGTGTGCGTTCTGTGTGTACTGTGTGTGTGAGTGTACTGTGTGTGTGAGTGTACTGTGTGTGTGTACTCTGTGTGTATGTGTGTGTACTGTGTGTGTGTGTATAGCTGTGTGTACTGTGTGTGTGTGTGTGTGTGTGTGTGTGTGTGTGTGTGTGTGTGTGTGTGTGTGTGTGTGTGTGTGTGTGTGTGTGTGTGTGTGTGTGTGTGTGTGTGTGTGTGTGTGTGTGTGTGTGTGCGTGCGTGCGTGCGTGCGTGTGTGTGTGTGTGTACTGTGTGTGTACTGTGTGTGTGTGTGTACTGTGTGTGTGTGTGTACTGTGTATAGTATGTGTGTATTAATGTGCTCTCTACCTCTCCAGGTGGATGATGACTGAGTGGACGTCTTGCTCTCGTACCTGTGGTAGAGGCTCTCAGAGCAGACAGGTAGCCTGCACCTTGCAGCTAGCCAACGGCACCCTGGTCAAAGCCAAGGACCGCGACTGTGCCGGCCCCAAGCCGGCCCCCAACCAGCGCTGCGAGGGCCAGGACTGTCTCACCGTGTGGGAGGCTGGCGTGTGGTCTGAGGTGAGGCCACACACACACACTCTTAGTTGTGACACACTACTTACTCTATTTATTTTACATCAAAGAAAATATGGATTCAACTGCATTTATTCTATGAATATTGTGTTTCAGTGTGATTTTACACATGTTCACTTTATACAAGTCAGAGTGGTGACCATGTGTCCCTCTGTATTCTATGGCTGAATCTCAACTTGAAAACTGGGCCACAGAGCCCTTTATCGAGAGACCACTTTGCTGATGTGTATAGTAGTGACTACTAGTGTTCAAATTAGACTCAGCTGATGTGTTCAGTAGTGACCACTAGTGTTCAAATTAGACTTAGCTGATGTGTTCAGTAGTGACCATTGAGACAATGCGCAATCCCATCTGCCACCTGGTCAAATTCAAAAAGCTCTAAACTATTGTGTAGCCAGCTACGTTATGAAATAGCTAACTTGCAGTCAGTTATGTTGCTAAGTAACAATCCTAAGATTCATGGGTAAAGTCTGCTAGCAAAGACACTGAGTAGATAGATGCCTCACTTGGTTGCGAGGAGAATTGGGGGCGTAGTGGAACCCTCGACAATTCGACAGCTAGCAAATGAGATAACACGATTATGAACTTTAGTGAGCAAGAGTGCAAAAAAAAAAGTGGTATAAATGTTCGGCTCAAGATTCAACTCATTCAGAATGTGCAGAATGTACTTAATATACATTTAGTATATTCACATTTTGCATTACCACTTTTAAAATGTCTCACCAGAGTCCAAACTCACATAGACAGGACTATTTAAGCTAATATGCCAATGTTTATCCCCAGAAGCTTATGTAGAGAGAGGTTTTAGAGAGAGGCTAGCTCCCAGAATATTCCCCTTGGCACTCCACATAGAGGGGCTTACGCAATGATGCTGAGATTCCTTTGAGTTCTCTGTATAGCACCTGCACATCACTGGCTCAGGCCTTGCTGCCAGCATCTCCCTCTACCCCCATCCTCCCCTCTCCCTCATTCTCATGCTCCCTCCTTCCCTCCTACCCTTTCAGGGCCTGCTGGCAGCAGACTAAAGGAACCAGGCCTCGACCAGTTCTCTAACAGTATCGATAAGGAGAAAATATCTCAATCGAGATTCTCTCTCATGTGGCTCCAATTTCTCATTTTGAAGATTTTCGTTTTCTCACACGTTCAACACTGTTGCTTTTTCTCGGCCCCCGTTGAAGTAAGTTTACGTAAGAAGTCGATGAGGGAAAATCTTTCTGTTTTGATAATGCAGTTGATGAAAGGCCGTTAATCCTATCAAAGGGGAGTAAATTGATTTATCATTTTATGGGTAAATGAGTTCATAGCTTTCTAGTATTTGTAGTGTTTGCAGCTGTGTGTATGTGGGAGTGTGTGTTTGTGGTTCCCCTGTTTGTAGATGAGTCATTCGGTAAAAGTCAAGGTTACTCTAGGTTTAGACTTAGCTAATGCCCTGTGGACAAGCACGACCTCCACTCATAAAACTCTAGGTAAAGACTTAGCTAACCCCCCCCCCCCCTTCCCCCCAGACAAATACAACCTTCACTCATAAAACTCTAGGTAAAGACTTAGCTAACCCCCCCCCCAGACAAACACAACCTTCACTCATCAAACTCTAGGTAAAGACTTAGCTACCCCCCTCCCCTTCCCCTCAGACAAACACAACCTCCACTCATAAAACTCTAGGTTAAGACTTAGCTAACCCCCCCCCCCCCCCCTTCCCCTCAGACAAACACAACCTCCACTCATAAAACTCTAGGTTAAGACTTAGCTAACCCCCCTTCCCCCAGACAAACACAACCTCCACTCATAAAACTCTAGGTAAAGACTTAGCTAACCCCCCCCTTCCCCCAGACAAACACAACCTCCACTCATAAAACTCTTATGTGCTGGAGTGTTTATGCCAGTGCATGTTCGCTCCCCGCTTTCCCCTGACAAGGAATTACAACACAGTAGAACTGAACTTAAATTGTCACAATTCACCAGACCATAAACCATTTGTAATTAACCTGGCCTAAAAAACATGAACATGTAGCATTGTAATAACCTGGCCTAAAAAACATGATCATGTAGCATTGTAATATCCCTAAAATACAAGTGTCTTTATTCATTTAACCTAAATGTATTATTTATAATTGTATTATTCATTATTTTTTGAATATGCTATTCTCTCTCTCTCTGTCTTTCTCTCTCTCTCTCTCTCTCTCTCTCTCTCTCTCTCTCTCTCTCTCTCTCTCTCTCTCTCTCTCTCTCTCTCTCTCTCTCTCTCTCTCTCTGTCTCTCTCTCTCTCTCTCTCTCTCTCTCTCTCTCTCTCTCTCTCTCTCTCTCTCTCTCTGTCGCTCTCTCTCTCTCTCTCTCTCTCTCTGTCTCTCTCTCTCTCTCTCTCTGTCTTTCTCTCTGTCTTTCTCTCTGTCTCTCTCTCCCTCTCTCTGTCTCTCTCTGTCTCTCTCTGTCTCTCTCTCTCTCTCTCTCTCTCTCTCTCTCTCTCTCTCTCTCTCTCTCTCTCCCTCTCTCTCTCTCTCTCTCTCTGTCTTTCTCTCTCTCATTTTAAGAGGCTTTTTTTGGCATGGGAAACACATGTTTACATTGCCAAAGCAACATTTTTACAGTAAACATTACACTCACAAAAGTTCCAAAAGAATAAGGACATTTCAAATGTTATATTGTGTGCAGATAGTTAAAGTACAAAATGGAAAATAAATAAAGATAAATATGGGTTGTATTTACAATGGTGTTTGTTCTTCACTGGTTGCCCTTTTCCTGTGGCAACAGGTCACACATCTTGCTGCTGTGATGGCACACTGTGGTATTTCACCCAATAGATATGGGAGTTTATCAAAATTTGATTTGCTTTCTAATTCTTTGTGGGTCTTTGTAATCTAAGGGAAATATGTGTCTTTAATATGGTCATACATTTGGCAGGAGGTTAGGTTAGTTTCCACCTCATTTTGTGGGCAGTGTGCACATAGCTTGTATCCTCTTGAGAGCCAGGTCTGCCTACAGCAGCCTTTCTCAATAGCAAGGCTATGCTCACTGAGTCTGTACATAGTCAAAGCTTTCCTTACGTTTGTTTCAGTCACAGTGGTCAGGTATTCTGCCACTGTGTACTCTCTGTTTAGGGCCAAATAGCATTGCAGTTTGCTCAGTTTTGTTGTTAATTCTTTCTCTTAAGTAATGATATTTTTGTTTTCTCATGATTTTGTTGGGTCTAACTGTGTTGGTGTCCTGGGGCTCTGTGGGGTCTGTTTGTGTCTCTATCTGTCTCTCTTTGTCTCCCTTTGTCTCTCTCTCTCTCTCTGTTTCTGTCTCTCTCTGTCTCTCTGTTTCTGTCTCTCTCTGTCTCTCTCGTTCGCTCTCTTTCTTTCTTTCTTTCTCTCTCTCTTTCTTTCTCTATCTGTCTCTCTTTGTCTCCCTTTGTCTCTCTCTCTCTCTCTGTTTCTGTCTCTCTCTGTCTCTCTCTATTTCTCTCTGTTTCTGTCTCTCTCTGTCTCTCTCGTTCGCTCTCTTTCTTTCTTTCTCTCTCTCTCTCTTTCTTTCTCTCTCTGTCTCTCTCTGTCCATAGTAGCCACCCCTGCAATAATCCCCAATACATTAAACCAGTGATCTCATTTAGAGTTCAAAGGGCAACTAAATTAGTGTGTCTAGACCAAACAAGTCAAATTGACTGTGAGTCCTGGCCCAGCGCAACCGACCTCCTTTCCTTCCCATCTGTAAAAAGACAGGTTTGTAAAATGGGGGGGGGGGGGTAGCCCACCCTCCACCCTACAAAGAAAGAGAAGCTGCTCCCCTCCAATAACTCCCTCCCTCCCATTCTAGCATATGATTTAATGCTCCCCCTGTCGGAGGTTGCGGAGCAGACCATAACTCACCTGGGGACGGGGGTTGCTCGGGAGGGTCTAAAGCGAAACATCTGCCAACACCAGGGGGGTTTTTCGGGGCCGGGCCGAGAGGGCCAAGACTGACAGTGAATGTCCTTGCCTTTGATCACCCCTCCTTGGTCCAATCCCCCAGGCAGCTGTGAACACGTAGGGGCAGAGGAGAGAAAAGGGGGAATTTGAGAGGAGATGTGAAAAGAGAGGAGAGAAGGATGAAGGGATAAAGAGTGACGTGGCTTGATAGATAGGCTACAGGAAAAAGTTGCCCCCCCCCCCCCCCACCAGACTGATCTGGAATTAGCTCACACTAAATCAGTCCTGTATGAAACCACTCCTTGGCAGGAGGTAAAACTGACTCGAGTTCAGTGCCTAGGGGTAGCATTCAAGTGCACTGCCTCGTGGCTGATGGGGTCATCTCTGTCAGACTCTCTAGCTACCGAATGTGCCCTGACAGATTGAAACAGTGCCTCTGATCTAGAAAAACCAATAAATGTCCACTGATATGAAAAGGTATTGACAGTCAAAGGCAATATGGCAGAAACCTAACCTTTGACCTTACAGTAAAAGGGAGGGGAGACAAGCATAGAGCCTTCAATCATCACATTATGACAGCCATGCTCCTTTTGGAATCAAACGTCTCTTTCTGGAACGCTGTGTTTGCCTTGCAGCATTGTGTTACAGAGGCAGGTGAAGTGCTCTTTCTGGAACGCTGTGTTTGCCTTGCAGCATTGTGTTACAGAGGCAGGTGAAGTGCGTTCTGTGTGTTTCATACGTTCAATTTATCCAAACATATACGTCAAACTGTATGTGTAGACGGCTTGACAGAAATGGTAGCAGAAAGGTGAATGTTGAACTTTTGTTACACAAATAACCAGATGACGCTGTCGGCGTGATCAAGGCATCAGATCATCCTAACCCCTTGACCTTGTCTGACACATCCAAGATACCTACGTACTTAATGTGTATATGAGTCCAAAATGGCACCCTATTCCCTACATAGTGCACTACTTTTGACCAGATACTATGGGTCAAAGGCACACTATTCCCTACATAGTGCACTACATTTGACCAGATACTATGGGTCCTGATCAAAAGTAGTGCAACGCAATGCTGCTTGTCATTCTCATTGGAAATTAATTTACACTGACTCAGCCCAATCCATCAATCTCTGTGTTGCAGTGCTCGGTGAAGTGTGGGCGGGGGGCACGCCATCGGCTGGTGAAGTGCACCAACCCACGGAAAAAGTGTGACCTGTCGAC